>NC_138372.1:134030604-134051879 GCF_054177405.1 Leptonychotes weddellii
CAGAGGAGTCACACCTCACAGACTCAGCAACAGGTTGCTTGTATGTGGGAATGGTCAGGGATTGTAGGAGGGTTATCAGAGTTACTACACGTCTCAGATTTGAACTATATCTTATAGACTGGAATTTTATCATTTTTATGTCAGGAAGACTCTCAGGCTTATGCTGTTTCCATCCTTCAGTGAATAGATTTCAGCCAGTGGCTTCAGCCAATAGCTTTGTGAATGTATTTCTGCAAAGTACAAGAAAATGCACAGTTTGGTTTAATCTGCAAGTAAATGAAACATTCCTCCTCTGATTTCATTAGTGTGTTTAAATTCATTTCCCAAACCCACATTAATATCAAAGGGTAAAGTCCATCCCAGCCCACAGTTAGTGACTTTATATATATGATTTTAATTTGATCATTAAAACCGGTATGTTTAATGGTCTCTGAGCTCTGTAGCCTGATTTCTCTCCCCACCTCCCTTGACCCTGCCAGTCCTTACTTCACTCTAGCTTTGTGCAGTGACCTCTCTGCCCCTGCCAGCTTCTTTCTCTGGCCAGGCCCACATATGCGTAACTGAAATATCATGAATTTCAGATGAGTGGGATCCAAATTTGTGAGGTTATTCTATATGCTTATTAATTCCACTGCCCCACACAGGTGGAAATGTGGTTTTAAAAGATGTTGGACACTGAATTTTCCCCATGCATTGCAAGGATGGAAAAAACATGTGCTAAATAACTGAGCTGACTGGCTGCAAAACCGTAGTACTCAAGAGCTCTTAAATTTTTATAATGGCCTGCCTACCTTTGGTGGTCTCGTTACTAGGCTTTGGTAATTGTACTTTGGGACTCTAATGGTGGAAGCATGAGGTAACCTTGCTTTAAGATTTCTTAAATGAGTTAATACCTGGGAGGTGCCCTTGCCCTCTTTCACCCGTTAAACAGCGTTTCTTTGTCTTTTGGCTTATATTAAATGCACTTAAGAGGACAAAAGAGGTCCTAGAGGGAATAAAAAAAAGTGTACTGGACTGAGATTTTAAAATACACCTAGTAAACGTCAAATCCTGCATCCAAACTTATGATAGGAATCTAGGTGGTAGTCTGCATCATTTGTTTGAAAGAACACTAGCTGCCGTGGATGGGAACTGTGTGTGTAGATGGAAAATAAATTGGAAAAACTGAGTCAGCATGATGGCAAATAGTAGGCCAAAGATGGCTTTCTTTTGAAATAGGTAATTGAAGCAAAGTGCTTTTAAAGTTTCACTTAGTTAATTAAAAAGTCCCAATTATTCATTTGGTGACAGACATGCTGTTCTCAGCTCTAGTTGAATATGGGGTGAGTCGTTCACTCTTGTAAGCCCTAGTTTCCTTATCTAGTTAACGGGAATGGCAGTAGTATCTGTTTCATAGTCGTTATGTGGATTAAACGAAAGAATTCTTACAAAACATTTAAATAGCATCATGCCTGGATTCAATACATACCGTTAATTTACGGGTGCTTTGCTGTCTATAGATGATGTTATTTCTGCTCCAGACTTGAAGGATGTGATATAGTTCCACACAAAATATCTCATTTGATTCTTCCCACTGTCCTTTGAGGTAGGCAGGGTAGGGATTTTTTAATCACACCGTATTAGGGTAGGGTAGGCTGCAGTAACTGGCCACAAAGCTTTAGTGGCCCAATGCAGTCAATGTTTATTTCTTGTGCATGAAATAGTCCCAGTCAGATATTTTGGTTAAAGGTCAGCTTTCTTTCACATGGTGATCCTGGGATATGTTTTCCAGCTTTGCCATCTTCGATGTGTGGCTATTTAGGTCTCCAGCATTAACCACATCCAGTTGGTGGGAAGAGAAAAAGGGGGCACACCACTTTTGTTCATCGTGTGTTGGCCAGTCACATGGCCATGCTTAGCCACAAAGGAAGCGAGGTTATGTGCTCTAGCCGTGTGCCCAGGAAGAGGAGGAAACAGACTTACAGCGGGCAGTTGGCAGCCTGCATCACACACCCCGTTAACCGGATGAAACTCCAGTACAGGGGAGCTGGACTGATTTGCCCACTGTGGCATAGACCTTTGTGGCCATTGTCTGGCATGGTGGGGTATAATGTGAATCTCAACTAGAATAACAGGTGAGGGGACATGGAGAGGGTATAGAAGGAAAGGAAGAGTGGAGGTGACAGAGGCCTAGCCTTGATATTAGGCCTGGCGGTGCCGCACCCCACACATTCCCCGCGGACTCTCACAGCAGCTCTGTTTAGTGCCCTAGGAGAGCTTTAACTTCCACTTTGCTTGAATTTCTTGCTGTTTCTTGCTCCCATCTGTAGATGCCTGGTGGGCCGCTAGTCCTGGGTAAGAGAGTTTCAAATCACCACTGAGATAAAACAATAGCACCTCTCCAACTGCTATTGTTTCAGGCACCCTGGCTGCAGGCTCAGGGAGAAAACCTTGAATCAATTTGTCTTGTGGAGGCCGAGGGGTTGGCTGCCTGCCCTTCACAACTTGTTAAAATGAACACTTAGACTCTGGGAGGGGGTGAAGCTAAATCTGTGGGGTGATTCTCTGTGATCCTCTCTGCTGATTTTTTTTTTTTTTTAAGTTCTAGGATGTCAGTGTCACAGTGACAGTGTTGGGAGTCGGGGGAGCACTGAGCCTTCCATTTCTTTTCTTTCCTACCTGAAATGCTTTTGAAAACACTTCAAATTGCCTGGAATTTTGCCCAGATAGTTTTTCTCTCCCGGCCGGACTCAAATGTTCTCCCAGAGTTGTTCCTTTGGAACAAGAGTCTCAGAAGACCACAACTCCTCCCTTTGTCTGAGGGGTGATTAATACCCAGGTCACATATGCTTCAGATGCACTGCCGAAGGGGCTCCCCCTCTACCCTGGCCAGTGGTCGATTGGACCAGCCAACAAGTTTTGTTTTGCTTGACATGAAAGCTGGTTGAAGTTAAGCAGGAGACATGTTTTTGTTTCTTTAATAAATAAAAGTAAGGACCCTGTACATGAATAAAAGTAAAAGTCACTCCCCTGAGGTTTTTAGGCTTCCAAAAATAGTCCCAAGCTTCGCCAAGGCTAATGCAGCCAGAATTTCCATGGAAAGCTTCGCTGGTGAGGAAGAGGCAGTGCCAGTGGGTGTACAAACAGGCCGCCCGTGCTCTCCACCCCCCACCCCTTCCTGTCTCAGTCACTGGGAGTTTAGAAAACAGGTTTTTGAAATTGTGTTCATTTTCTGATTCTAGATAAAGACCAGGGCAGCAGCAGCAGTATTTATCATGGAATCCAATTGGAGGGCTGCAGGGAGAGGGGGAAGTAGTGAGGTGGATTTATACGGGGGAGAGGGGGAAATTTGTCCCTGTCAGCCAGTGAAGACATACGTCTTTAAAAAAAGAAAGATGGGGCAAGAAAATTATACTAAGTAAATTGATGTTTAAAAAAACTTTTTAAAAGAATTTTATTTATTTGACACAGCGAGAGAGAGAGAGCACAGGCAAGGGGAGCAGCAGACAGAGGGAGAGGGAGAAGCAGGCTCCTCGCTGAGCAAGGAGCCCAATGTGGGGCTCGATCCCAGGACCCTGAGATCATGACCTGAGCCGAAGGCAGATGCTTAACCGACTGAGCCACCCAGGCATCCCCCCAAAAAACTGTTTTAAAGTGGCTTTCCCCTCCTCTAACATTATTCATGGCAAAGGTGAGCTGGTTAGCAGCAAGAAATGGTCTTCTTGTATTTTTAGCTGGAGACCCCTCTTGGGATTTGCCCCGCAGCTTAGGGCCTGCTCTGGCAGACATCCTATGTGTGGATTACTCACCTTGTTCACCTGCAGCTGTGGCCAACTTGTTTCTCTTTGAGTGAATTGGTCCAAGGTATTAACATTTGTCTTCTTAGCAAATTTTACTGAAGTTCAGTGTTTCAGGAACCATTAGAAATATGAGAAAGAAAGAACTGCACTGGCTAGGGTGGATTGCACCTCTCCCCACTACTGGGCACCTTAGAAGTTGCTGTGGCTTTTGCAGGGGGAAAAACCTGGAAGTCTCGAGGAACACAGATGTAAAAAATAAGCAAGCACCTTTTTGTTGGGGAGGGAATGAGGATGATGGTAATGTCTTTAGCTATTAAAAATTCAGCTCTGCTTGAGAAAGAGTGCATTAGTTGCTTTAAAAAAGATTTTTATAAACAAATCTGTCCTTAACTAAATCAAGGTGATTTTCAAAAATGAGAAAATCCTCCAATGGGTAACTCAAGCTGAATAAAAGAGGCAAATACTCTTCCTTCCTATTACAAGGCATAACTTGATTTTTGTTTGCCCAATTTAGAAGTGTGTATATGAAGGATGGTCGAATGTGTATGTGTGTGTTGGGTATGGAAGGGGGTTTATTATATACATTATCAGAAACTTGCCAAATACTCCTCAGTTTGAAAGACAGAAAAAGCAAACTAAAATGGATAATAATTATAAGTATTATTTTATACTTTTGTGTGGGCCGAATATTCATGACAATGAAGAGACTTTTAGGAACAAGTCCCCCAGGGTCATGTTCTGCCTATGGTTGGGGGAGGCTATATGGGGTCAGGAGGGACTGGGATGAAGTGGTCATACTTCCCCACAATAGCTGAGTAGCGGAGTTAGGCTCTTCATGCAGAGATGCTTGTTCAGAGAAACAAATTGGATCGCAAGTCTTTCTTCAGAAACTCAGTATCCCTTCTTGGTGAGGCGATCAAGAGTTTGATAGCATAGGAGACAAAGATATGTCATCTTATTTCCTTTGATTACATTGGGGGGAATATAGAAAAGCTCATTAACTGTGAAAAATAATACAAGGCATAGTTTCATTCTCCAGTCCCCAAAGAAATAGTTTTAAAAGGACCTCCTCGTAGGTTTCTCAAAAAGTTAAAAATAGAACTGATCCAGCAATCACATTACTGGGTATTTACCAAGAGAATACAAGAACACTAATTCAAAGGGATATGCACACCCCTATGTTTATAGTAGCATTATTTACAGTAGCCAAGATACGGAAGCAGCCCAAGTGTCCATTGACTGATGAATGGATAAAGAAGATGTGGTATATATACAATGTAATATTATTCAGCCATAAAAAAGAATGAAATCCTGCCATTTACAATGACATGGATGGAGCTAGAGAGTATTATGCTAAGAAGGCAGTCAGAGAAAGACAAATATTATGATTTCACTCATACGTGGAATTTAAGAAACAAAACAAATTAGCAAAGGAAAAAGAGAGACCAAGAAATAGATTCTTAATTATAGAGAACAAACTGATGGTGACCAGAGGGGAGGTGGGTGGGGGGATGAAATAGATGATGGGGATTAAGGAAGGCACTTGTGATGAGCACTGGGTGCTGTCTGGAAGTGTTGAATCACTGTATCATACCTGAAACTAATAGAAAATTGTTAACTAATTAAAATAAAAACTTAAAAAAATTTAAAAAATGCATTCACATAAAAATAACTCATTTGAGAGGGATTCTATGAGGAGTCTTTTGGAAAATGAATAAAACATTTAAATGAAAAATAAAAGGACCTCCTAATCACTTAAATTTTTAAATAAAACTATAATCACAACTCTTTTTTGTAGCTAAGAAAGAACTCCTGAATTGCAAAGGCAGGTAATTCTACTTGGAACAGAAGTCTGTTTTTCCTGTGCATACTGAAGCTCTGTGAGAGTCTGTGAAAATGTCTATTTTTCATGCTTCTGGTGTTGGTTGCCTTTTTAAATTTTAGCTATACACACTCTTAAAAGGAGAATCCCATCATGTATGTTTTGATGCCAAACCCTTCAGATATTTGTTTTGTTGGAGAATATAGTGTCGATCAAGAAATGTTTTAGTCTCATGAAGGAAACATTTTACTGTAAATGTTCAAGATCTCAAATCCACTCATGAATTCATGTCTTTGTAATGGGAAAACATCTGGGTAAAGGGTAAAAAAAATCAGTGTATAAAGGAGATTGTGTTTTTTTTTAATAGTACATCAGATTTTCAAATGTGAGTACACTCCAGCAGTGTACCTCTCATATAAAGCAATGTTTCCTTTCGTATCAGGACATCCTGCTCTTTCCAGCTGCAGTCATAGTAAGTTTCAGTAAACAAACCCGTCCTTACCATACGCTGTGCCTTTCACAATTCTACAGACTTCAATTTTAATCCTGCAATTTTAGTCATTAGAAGGGGCTTGCGTGTTGGACCTGTCCTCCTAAGGAATTTTCTTTCCCTTCATGAAGTTTCTATCGTCTTTCGGCAGGTGTGCCTGCATCTCCAATAACTAGAATCATGGGCTGTTGCATGCCTTGTAGGACACCTAGACTTGGCTCTGAATTTATAGCTGAAGAAATTGTGGCCCAGAATGGTAAAGGGACTTCTCTCAGCTCAATGTGAAGAGAAGTATCACCTGCCTTGTTGCCCAAAATGTTTCTCAAGGCTCTCATCACCTCTTTCTCCCCACAACCACTGCCCTGCTTCAGCTTTCATCACCTTTTCTTTGGGCCCTAACATAACCGCCCCTTGTCTGGCCTTTCCCAATCTTCCCCTGTCCACTTTACACCCTTGCTAGTGAAGTTAGATTAATCCATCTAAAATATGCGTATGGCGAACGCCACTTCTGTGCTAAGACACCCCCCGCGTCACCTTTAGGATGAATTCCAAGGTCCCAGCCACTCTGTGACTTAACCCTGTGTATCTCTCTAGCCTCATTTGCCATCTTTTTCATCTCATTCTTTATGCTTTCTTGATACTGAACTGCCTTCGGTGCCCACATCCACAACCACCAAACTGTCGCTCACCTGTGAGGTTGTGGTCATGCTGTTCTTATATCAGGCAGATATTTTGGCTGCAATAAATGAAGCCAAACCCAGTTGACCTGGTCAGAAAAGAAATTTATTAAACCAACATTGGGCAGCTCATAGAATTACCACAAAGACTGAAGAACTGGGTCAGAGGCTACCCAGCTGAAACTAGCTCAAATCACACTCTGAAGCAGGTGTATTGAGGTTGTATTGTTGTGGTCCCCAGACTGCAGCCTGCTCTGCCTGAGTCTTGACCCTGGGACTGGGGACTGCCCTGACTCCCATGGCACTGTCTGTAGAAGCTGGACCTTCATATGGCTGCTCACAGTACCAGAAGTGATTTTTTTTTTTTTTTTTTGTGGTCTGTGTTTCTTTGTGTCATTAGCTCTCAATTTAATGTTTTTGACATGTGGACCTGCTTGTCCAAGCCTAAGTCACATGTCTGCCCCTAATTGCATAGGATGGGGAAAAAATAGTATCTGAAATGTTCACCTTCTATGCAGGGAAACCCACAAAGCTTCAAAAGGAGGGAAATTCCCCAAAGGAAGTTCAGATATTGAGCAGCCTAAAGAGTGACAGCTGTCCACTATGGTTCTTCGGCCTTTGTGACAATTCTGTGAGTTGCCCAGCATTCTTTCATGGCTTACTTTGATGCACTCTTCCACCTTTATTTACCTAGTTAATTCTTGCTCATGTTTTCATATAAGCACAAGCGTCTTTGCCTCAAGGAAATCTTCTTTGCACCCAGGTTGGGATTGGTCTCGCCCATAGTCCTTTGGGCATATTTATGTTTTATCGTTTATGACACTTTATTGTATTTCTGTTTAGGTATTTGTTCCTAGTAGGTATTTTGTTCCTGTTTGGGTATCCACCTCTCATTTTTAAACTCTCCACGCATGCGTAGGTACTGTGCCTTAGGTATCTTTGGACACTCTGTGCTTCCTATAGTTTTTGGCTAATTGACCTGCTTGATGAATTCATTCATTAATTTGTTCACTGTTAGTTGAACTGAATAGAACTGAGTCGCCAGAGGTTACACAGGTTAATAGTGGCACAGGTGGGAGTAAACCCCAAGTCTCTTGACTTCATTATTTCTGAAAGAAACAGGAACATCCCTCCGTTCCCCCTCTTTCACCCCTCATCCCTATTAATTTCTCTCCATGGTTTGGATTCTATCAGTCTTCTTCATTCTTTTTTTTTTTTTTTTTAAAGATTTTATTTATTTATTTGACAGGGAGAGACACAGCAAGAGAGGGAACACAAGCAGGGGGAGTGGGAGAGGGAGAAGCAGGCTTCCCGTGGAGCAGGGAGCCCGATGTGGGGCTTGATCCCAGGACCCCGGGACCATGACCTGAGCCGAAGGCAGACGCTTAACGACTGAGCCACCCAGGCACCCCTATCAGTCTTCTTCATTCTGAGTGGATTCTTTCCCAACCACTGCTATGGCAAATGGTTTAAGGAACTCAGAGCTATTTATTTTTTTTATTATGTTAGTCACCATACAGTACACATTAGTTGTTGATGTAGTGTTCCATGATTCATTGTTTGCGTATAACACCCAGTGCTATTGATTTGTAAACTGTGGTCTTGTCCTGGATTTTGGGAAAATACCTGTAGCCACAATTTGGCCTTGAATCATTGTGTTACAAATTGAATAGGCTTCCTTGGAGCAGAAGTCCTAACAGATCAATAGTTTGGCCCATGGACCCTCTGGCTAAGAAGTGCATGCATTTTTAAGAGGAACATAAGCACAACTCATACCAGTCATACAGCAGCTTGGGTAGATGCATTTATGCTGCAGCAGTCATCCCTGGGTAGAAATGTGGGCCAAGAGCCAGGAGACCCTAGTTCAATTTCCAGTTAAGTCATCTCTGTTTATTTCTCACAGAATACATATTTTAAAAAGTTGAAATTAAAACGTCATGCTTAAAACACTCTATAGTAAACAGAGGTCTTAAAAGAAGAGCTGTTGCCAGCACCACTTTTTGTTAAAGCTGTATCCAATTTAAAGTTTATTTTATACCCGGGATACAGAATGGTGTGTAGAGTGCTGTAAGAAGTCCCCACACATCTGGGCAGGACTGATCAGAGATTTTGGCAGGCTTTTCTCTGGACAGGCTATCCACATGCTTGGGGTGGCTTTGGGCATTGGTGGATGCATGTGGATCTGCACATGGGACATTGGAAACTAGATGTGTGCATCTATAACCCACTCCTTTCTGCCACACTTCACAGGTCCATAGGTATCGCCTTTCTCTCCATGTCCTTCCCCACCCCTATCACCCCACCACCTTCAGATTAGTCTCTGCATCCACTGTTTCCCCTTTCCAGTCAGCATGGATCATTTCACTCATATCGTCTCTGCTTCAACTCAATTAGTGCCTCCTATTGTTCTTAGGATGAGGGTGAAAATCCTTAATATGGCCCGAGCTCTTAGATTTGGGCCCATCTTTTCTCCAGCCTGGCCTGGCAACCACCCTGTTGCCTCTGTTCTCCATGGGGCAGCTGTACTGGGTTGTCAGTACCACGAGTTTGTCCTGCCCCAAGGACACCCTCATGATGTTTCTTCTGTTTGGGAACATCTTCGTGACTCTCCCCCCATTCTCTTCACCTAGTTCATGCCTACTCACCCTTCCAATTTCCGTTCAGAAGTCACTTCTTTAGGAAACTCTTCCCTACCCTCCTACTCACTGTGAGTCCCCCTTGCTTATACTCTTATAACACTGCAAGAGCATTCATTTTCTTTTCAGCATTTATCATCATGTGAACTTAGACATTTACTTCTGTGATTATTTGAAAAATCTTTCATTGTCTCTAACATTAATGAAACATTTATCCAAAACTTATTGCATATAGGTGGTCTCTGACTTATGATGTTTGACTTACAATTTTTCTACTTTACGATGGTACAAAAGTGATACCCATTCAGTAGAAACAATACTTTGAATTTTGAATTTGGATTTTTTCCCAGGCTAGGGATATACGCAGTTTGATCCTTTGTCACGATGCTGATCAGGGGCAGTGAGCCACAGCTCCCAGCCAACTATGCGTCCACAGGGTAAACAACCTCTACACTCAAAACCATTCTGTTTTCTGCTTTCAGTACAGCATTCAGTAAATTACATGAGATAGTCAACATTTTATTATAAAATTGGCTTTGTATTGGATAATTTTTGCCCAACTGTAGGCTCCTGTAAGTGTTCTGAGCATGTTTAAAGTAGGCTGGGCTAAGCTGTGATGTTCAGTAGGTTAGGTGTATTAAATGCATTTTCAACTTATGAGTTTTTTTCCTCCAAGATTTTATTTAAATTCAAGTTAACATATAGTGTAGTATTAGTTTCAGGAGTAGAATCTAGTGATTCATCACTTACACATAATACCCAGTGCTCATCACAACAAGTGCCCTCCTTAATGCCCATCACCCATTTAGCCCATTCCCACGACCCACTTCCCCTCCAGCAACCCTCAGTTTTTTCTCTGTAGTTAAGAGTCTCTTATGTTTTGCCTCCCTCTCTGTTTTTATCTTATTTTTATTTTCCTTCCCTTCCCCTATGTTCATCTGTTTTGTTTCTTAAATTTTCAACTTATAGTGGATTTATCTGGATGTAACCTCATGGTAAATCAAGGAAGATCTGTATTTGACAATTTCTAAGTCCTCTCAATGTACTGACTTATTTAATTCTCACATAATTGAGGAAGTATGTCCTATTACTGTCCTTCCTGAGGGCTTAAGTAGCTTGGTCACAGGCACACAGCTAGTAGACGTAGAGTTGGGATTTGAACCTAGGCTGACTGACCCCAGTGTGTACAGATTTAATCAAGACCTTGCATTGCCTTCTGGTAGACCAAGATTTCTCAATCTTTGATTATTGCTCCCTTAAAGAGCACTTTTTAGATATGTTTTACTAATCCTCCCCCTGGAAAATTTTAATACTACAGATATACTGTCATGGGCAGAATAGTGGCTCTCCTCCCTGCCCCCACCTCAAGACATCTATATCTTAGACCCTGGAACCTGTGAATAAGTCATATTACATGGAAAGGGGGAATTAAAGCTGCAGATGGATTAAAGTTTGTTAATTAGCTGACCTTGAGATGGGAAGATTATCCTGGATTATCCTGGTGGGCCCAGTATAATTACAAGTGTTCTCATAAGTGAAAGAGGGAGGCGGGAGAGTCCATGTGGAGGAGATGGCAGTGTGAGAAAGACTTGACTGTCATTGCTGGCTTTGAAGATAGAAGAGGGCCAAGAGTCAGGGAATGTGGGCAACCTCTAGAAACTGGAAAAGGCAAGGAAACCGATTCTTCCCCAGAGTTTACAGAAGGAATGCAGTCTTGCCAAGGCCTTGATTTCAACCCAGTGAGACCCATTTCAGACTTCTGACTCCAGAATTGAAGATAATAAATTTGTGTTATCACAGATTTAGTAGTTTAAGATAATTTGTTACAGCAACAATAGGTATATTGTTATATATATTGTATATGTATATACATATATAAAAATATGTATATGTGTACAATATGTGTATATATGTGTGTATGTATATGCACATGTATGTGTACAGTTGCATATATGTCATGTACTATATACATATCTGTTTTATACATAAAATGAGTAAGGTTTCTTCACCACCTAGGAACTGGTTTGTTCCCCTTTGGGGCAGTAGTGCCCCTGTTGAGAATGCATGTACTGGACCACAAGAATAAGAATCCTCTCTGGCTTTGATCACTCTTCTGCCTGGTGTCTGACACATTGTAGGCAGTCAATAAATATTTGTTGATTGAGTGAATGAGTAAATAGGTGAATGACTATGAATGACTTGAATTAAGGGTCATAATCCTGTTGATGAAAAATAAAGCAAGCTAAAGGACTAACTCCATGTTGGAAGTGGGAGAATCAGCATTTTTGAATACCTGTGAGACTGTAGTGTTGTGAATGGCATGTTTATCTCCACAGATTTATCAGTGTCTGAGGGCACCTTTAGCATTGGCTAAAGTGATCAAGGCACCAAAGAAAGGGGCTTGAGCATGTACTCTGTGACATCCAGTGAGCACAGCAGTAGGCAAATGGCCTTGGTTTGCAAAGCTCTAGGATTTGATCTTAAACGAGCCATTCTAAGTTTTATATGGAGCCAAGAGCTTCAGGGACAGATGCTGTTTTTCTGCCAGTTCTCCCTCTTCTCTCTTACCTGTCAGGTGTCCACTTGGAAAGAGCTTAAGGTTCCATAATCGGTGACCCAGCTTGTGCAGGAGAACCCACATTCCCACGTGATTTTCTGGCCACCGCCCTGGCTCTGGGGAGGGTGTGGACTCTTCCTAGGGCCTGCTCTGTATGTGTATTATAGTGATGATGGGAGCACTAAACTACCTTGGATGACAGGCCATGCTGGCTTTGGTTATGCTCCTGGTGCTGGCAAGTTAAGCACATTCCTTTCTAACTCTCCTAGAGATGCTGTGTGGGACAGCCAGGCAGAACCACCCCATTGGGGTGAATCCAGGGGGATGAAGTGAAGAATGTGCCGAGCTCTGCACTTCCATGCCAACTGGGAATGGCTAGAGTCCGGAGGATTGCTGGAGGAGAAGCTGGGGGTCTTCGGAGAGGTGGCCAAGATGGGGGGTGGGGCACTGCACAGCCCAGGAGGCCTTTGGGGGAGTTATTTCACAGTTACATGTGAAGGATGGGCTCAGAGCTGTACTTGGCAGAGTCTGTCGCTTCACTTGATCTTACCACATGGCAGTGCTGATCTCCAGGGCCCATGCATAGCTAACAAGGAACACTTGTCTGGCATTCACGTTTACAAATAACTTTCCAGTGCAAGATTTTGGGATGGTGAGTCTTGAGAGGGTCTGGTCTAGCCTCTCAGTGGCTGTTTTGTTTCCATATTTTAGCTATCATAGATTCCAATGCCTACTAGGTGCAGTGATAACAGCAAACACAAACATTTGGATTACATTTTCCATTCAATATGTTTTTTGACTTCTGTTAGCTCAATGGAAGTTGTGAGACTGGATCTTATACTTTCATTTTTCAGATGAGAAAAACTTAGCAAAGCAAATTAACACGCACTATTGATTAGGCTATGGAAAATAATAACATGATCTACCTAAGTATGGCACTACTGTAAGTACTTATATTCATTTAATTCCTAGAGTATTGGAGTAGGCATTATTATTACTCTGTTTACAAATGCAAAAATCGAGGTGCAAGATGACAAACTACTTGCCCAAGCTCATACAACTATTAAGAATAGATAGGCAGGGTTTGAACCCAGGCAGCCTGGCATCACAGACTGCCATTCCAACCTCTGTGCCGTTCTGTATCCCTACACATTATTTCCAGGGCTGAATTCCACACCCTTATTTCATCTCTATGGTTACCTCTTTATGCCAAGCAATCTGTGAAGGAAAATGACATTATTCCTGCTTATAGTCTGTTTGGGGAGAAAGGTATGTACCAGCTAAAAGCCATAGGGGTCCAGGGGGTGGTGTGGGACCTCGAAGAATAGCCTAGGAGACTTAAATCTGGTGGTATCTACAGCCCCTTCCCTGCTGATCTTGCCCACTCTGGCTTCCCAGTCCCAAATTGTCTCTTAAAGGGAGTCCCCCTTGTCATTTTCCTAGATTAGTCTTTTTGACCTTATATTTGGGGGATTTGGGGACCATGCCTCTGGGAAGTTTCTCCTAGGAAATTCACCCCATATGCGGCATGATTAGCAAACGCAGAGGTCACTGGTCACTTATAACCAGTAAGCGAACTGCTCAAAAGAAATATTCTAAATTGTCCTATGCTAGGTGCCTGAAATGGAGAACTTTTGGGCTCTGGCTTTTCCTGGCTGGTTTCTCATCAACTTGGAAGGATCATCTGTTGCTGCCTCTGTTGGGTGCTGCCTTTTCTAATTTTGGATTGAACCCAGCACTCCATGGCTACTTTCCCCAGCCACTAGCCCAGTTCAGCCTTGACTACTACCTCCCCAAGGGCATCATTTTCTAGACTGTAGTGCCATCTTTTGCCTATATTTTGCAAACCCCAAATTGGAATTTGTAGGTGTGGCATGTATTTATATACTTTTGGGGATAATGCTTTAAAATATTTGAAATTAGAGGTGTATTTTGGTTTTCCGAACATTTGGTTGCCATCACCACCACTATAATTTTGCCAGAATCCCTATAGTCTGATTGTTGTGACCATTTCTTTCTTCCTGCTAGCCATGACAGAATCTCTATTTCTTGCATTGGGGTTCTCTTAGCTCTCTGTCTTTTTTTTTTTTGGCCTACTCTAAGTCTATGCCACAGCTTGAAAAGGTGATTACTCTGCATGCATGATTGTATCACTAAGTAATATAAGACCATTTGATGTTTCCTTAGCCCTTTACTTTTAACCTCGATGTAGCTTTTAGTACCTGCATTAGAGTTATTTGTTTTCACATCTGTTTTTTTTATAGATCATAAACTTCTTAAGATCAGGGATCCTTCCTCATTTATCTTTGCATTCTCATTCCAAGCATGGTATTGGGAACACAATGTGTGTCCAAAAAATGGTGTAGAAAAATCAAATTAATGTCTTTGATCTGTTTCATAAATGATTCACTTTTATCACCCACTGAGTCACAACTATATATGTATGTCTCCTCTACCAAGCGTTAAGCTGTTAGCTTGGACCATCTAGTATAAACTGTAGATTAATATTTTTTTCTGTAGCATGTGGTAATAAAACTAATAAAACTAATTAACATGCTAAAGGAGTCTGTGCTCATTCATACTGATAATTCTAATAAAAAACATTCATATAATACTATATGCCAGGCACTGTTATAGGACATAGCAGAGATTATTACAACATTACATCCATTTTGCCAAGAACTAAAGTAATTTGCCCAAGGTGATGCTGCCAAGTAATCAAGTTGGGATTGAATCTTGTAGAGTGAACCAGAGGCCAAGCACTTAGACACCATGCTACATTTCCTTTTGAGTAACCTAATTTGCATCTACTGAGATCCTGTGTGATAGATGCTTCTCCTCTCATTTTCTTATATAACCTTGACAATAAGACTAAGAGATAAGTATAATTATTAGGTCTTTAAAAAATTTTTTTCTTCCAAGATTTTATTTAAATCCACCATATAGTGTAGTATTGGTTTCAGGAGTAAAATCTAGTGATTCATCACTTACATAGAACACCCAGTGCTCATCACAACACATGCCCTCCTTAACGCCCATCACCCATTTATAAAGCCCATCCCCCTACTGACCTCCTCTCCAGCAACCCTCAGTTTTTCCTCTATAGTTAAGTCTCATATGGTTTGCCTCCTTCTCTGTTTTTATCTTTTTTTTTAAGATTTTTTATTTATTTGAGAAAGTGCACACATGAGAGAGAGCATAAGCAGGGGGAGGGGCAAAGGGAGAGGGAGAAGCAGACTCCCAGCTGAGTAGGGAGCCAGACGTGGGGCTTGATCCCAGGACCCTGAGATCATGACCTGAGCTGAAGGCAGACACTTAACCGACTGAGCCTCCCAGGTGTCCCTCTTTGTTTTTATCTTATTTTTCTTTCCCTGCCCCTATGTTCATCTGTTTTGTTTCTTAAATTCCACATATAAGTGAAATCATATGATATTTGTCTTTCTCTGCCTGACTTATTTTGTTTAGGATAATATACTCTAGTTCCATCCATGTGGTAGCAAATGGCAAGATTTCATTTTTTTTTTTTTGATGGCTAATATTCCATTGTATATATATATACACTACATCTTTATCCATTTATCAGTTGATGGACATTTGGGCTCTTTGCATAATTAGGCTATTGTTGATAATGCAGCTATAAACATCAGGGTGCATGTGCCCCTTCAAACCAGTATTTTTGTATTCTTCAGGTAAATACCTACTGGTGCAATTGCTGGGTCATAGGGTAGTTCTGTTTTTACCTTTTTGAGGAACCTCCTAGTCTTTTCCAGAGTGGCTGCACCAGTTTGTGTTTCCACCAACAGTATAAGAGGGTTCTCCTTTCTCTGCATCCTCACCAACATCTGTTTTTTCCCGAGTTGTTAATTTTAAACATTCTGACAGGTGTGAGGTGATATCTCATTGCGGTTTTGATTTGTATTTCCCTGATGATGAGTGATGTTGAGCATTTTTTCATGTGTCCGTTAACCATTTGTATGTCGTCTTTGGAGAAATGTCTGTTCATGTCTTTTGACCTTTTTTTTTTTTTTTTATGTTCAGTTAGCCAACATATAGTAGTACATCATTAGTTTTTGATGTAGTGTTCAATGATTCATTAGTTGTTTATAACACCCAGTGCTGATCACAACACGTGCCCTCCTTAATGCCCATCACCCAGTTACCCTGTCCACCCACCTTTCTCCCTTCTGTAAACCACAGTTTGTTTCCCGGAGTCCAGAGTCTCTCATGGTTTGTCTCCCTCTCTGAATTCTTCCCATTCAGTTTTCCCTCCCTTCCCCTGTGGTCCTCCATGGTATTCCTTATGTTCCATATATGAGTGAAACCATATAATTATTGTCTTTCTCTGCTTGACTTATTTCACTTAGCATAATTCCCTCCAGTTCCATCCATGTCGATGCAAATGGTAGGTATTCGTTCTTTCTGATGGCTGAGTTATATTCCATTGTATATATGAACCACATCTTCTATATCCTTTCATCTGTTGAAGGACATCTCAGGTCTTTTCACAGTTTGGCTATTGTGGACATTGCTGCTATGAACATTGGGGAGCATGTGCCCCTTCTTTTCACTACATCTGTATCTTTGGGCTAAACACCTATGACCCAGCAATTGCACTACTAGGTGTTTATCTTTTGCCCTTATTTAATTTTTTTAGTTGAGAAAACTGAATGAAACTCTGCTTAAATGGCTGGTCCAAGGTCATACTACTAGTAAGCGGAAGAATCTGAATTTAGAAGCTTTTAGATGCCCTGTTCTTTCCATCATATCACAGCTGGATGCAAATCAATGAATCAGTGCTAAATTCCTGGGGCCTAGTTTGTCATAATTTTCACTTTGCAAATCTAAGTCTTAAGGGGCTTTGGAATTTGACAGATTTTGGTTTGAGTCCTGGTTCTGCCAGTTTCTGGTTCTCAGACACTGTTCAAATAAAATTAACATCTTGTTGTCTCTGTTTCCTTATCATGAAAATGGATTTTATATGTGAAAATTAAATTTATAGGGTATAAGGAGAGTGCCTAGGACATGGGTAAAGCTCTGTACATATTAACTTCTATTCACAAAACTGGCAAATGGCAGGATTTGAATATTCCACCTTGCTTAACTCCATTAGACCCCCTCTACTTCTCATCTGGCTCCCCATGGGCACTCTCTGTAGCCTCCTGTCATCACCTTATTTAATGATTTAATGAGGGGATGAATGCCTCTTGCAGAACTAGCAAGTTTTACTGATGGCTCCTTAATTGATTCCAAAAACAATAAAATATTTATTCTAGAACTAAATAGTTTTGGGTGCAACATCACCAAGTCAAAGAAGGAGAAACAACAGAATTAGGTATGTGAAAATTTGTAGTTTGAGGGCCTATCATCAGTTTAACCTTATGCAGTTTTCCTGGAGGTACCTGCTTAGAGCAATATATGACTCTACGACATAAAACCCCAGAAAGGGCAGATAACTCCTAGGACAAAAGAAAATTAAATAAAAAAAAAATGAAAAGAACAAATACACCAACAAGATGAATTTGTCCCATTTAAAGGCCGTCAAACAATGCTTGGGTTATACGTAATTTTTTTAAGAAAGAGGGAGGGGAAGGGGCAGAGGAAGAGGGAGAGAGAGAATCTCAAGCAGGCTCCATGCCCAGTCTGGAGCCTGATGCAGGGCTGGATCCCAAGACCCTGAGATCATGACCTGAGTGGAAATCAATGGTTGGATGCCTAACTGACTGAGCCACCCAGGTGCCCCTACACAGAACTATTTTTAATGCATGAATTTTAAATGTTTCAGATTCACTAGTTTGTAGTTAGTTCTCACCTTCTATAGAAGCAAGGTAGAGGTAGCATCAGCCTGTGAGGTGAACTTGGATATCTGGGGGAGAGAGAGGTAGTGATCTGGAAACTCTTTGCAGGGACCATTGCTTTCCTGCTGGTCCAGGTGGCCCCTGTAGCTTGAGCTCGGGCACCCTTGGGCTCTACTCTCTACTCTTCTCCCCACTAGCTGCTTTCCTTTTGCAAAATCATGATGTTGTTTCCTAAGTTAGGGGACAAGAATTTTATTTTCCAGAATAGACTATGAAGCTAGGATACAATTACTCATATGGTTTAATTTAAAATGCAAAATCTTTGAAAAATAGGTATTTTCAAAATAAGCGTTTTGGTCTGGAGCTCTGGTTCTCATTAACTTGGCTGAAACCCTTGATGATATGTTGGAACTGTTTAAACACCAGCTCACATGCCTACTCTCAGGTGTTCATCAACCCCCTACTTTCCCGAGGGACCCTGGCCAGCGGCATCCTGACAGGTCTGAGCCAAAGCCTGGTGTTCCCCTCACTCCATCCATGACTTTTGTGAAAGGAAGCTGAGTGGTTTAATGTGATGTTTTGTTAATGTCTGCTCATTTCGCTGAAGTGCATGGTGCAGGAATGACAGTACTTGGGGGTCTGGTTCTGCCTCAAACAGTGTGTATGGTCTCCTGCTGCCCTGGCCAGGGACTTACCTTCACTGGGATTCATTGCATGTGAGCCTTTAAGAAAAACTTTGGCTGAGGCTGAAGAGTCTTTCCAGCCTGATGGGAGTATATTAAATATTACTAGAACAAGCCACATATAATCTCTGTACCTACTGTTAAACCTAGAAGGCATGGTAGAAAAAAGACATTCCATACACATAAAATTTCATGTTTGCTTTAAGACATGCCTGGACTTGATGTCCAAGTACATTTAAAAGCATTAACTGCTGGTTCTCAGGAATGACCTTCTTTAGGGAGAAAGGCAAGAAACCTGGTAATCCTTTTTCTATAGGTCCTCATGAAAGGGATAGCAGAGCTCTAAGGCTGCAAACACCCACATTTCAGGGTGCTAAGGCCTGGATGATGCTTGTGAGATACATGGTCCTTCTCTTCCTTGAGCATATGAGGAGAGGTCCTGTGCTATAAACATATCAAGGTTTAAGTCCCCTGGCCACCCCCACAAGCTGGGATACCACAGACAGGGTGCATTTGGAAAGTCTTCTGGACCCCTTAGCCACTTTGTTCAGACTTCTCTTCAAAAGACTTCAGAAGAGCCTCTCAGCAGTTTTCTATTTGGAAAGTAAAAACGGATGTAGTCTTTTAATCTCATTATCCTGATACTTCTTGGGACTCAACATTCATAAACCCAGTCAATTCAACTGTGCCCCATATGCTTGGCATCTTGGCCCTTGCCCTCAATGCTAAGCCTCTACCCAGAGTCCTTTTCTCTTCATATTTCCCAGGACTTCCTCCTCCATCTTCCTTATTCTGCTGTCCCCTTTCCCAACATATTCCATTTTGCCCTCCTCGGCGCTTAGACTTTATTCTTCTCAATGTCCCTTTCACCATCTGCTCAGTAGAGACTTGTAGATCTGCAATTCTGAAGTAAAGAAATGCACTGAGAACTGAAAGCTCTTTGAATTTTACTTCATGACAAAAATAGACCTGAATTGATGGGAAGCTATTTATCCTACTTGCTATTGATCATACATTTGTCTGCAGAAATATTAGGGTGTTTGGTTATGAAGTGTTATGTATTAACTATGTGTGTTCCATTATTTTATAAAATCTGAAAAATTCTGAATCCAGAAACACATCTGGCCCCAATGGTTTTGGATAAGGGATTATAAACCTATCTTCTAAACCATTGCTTTTAACTTCTGGTAAAGTCCTTTCCTGTATTTAGGATGGTGCTTTCTGGCTATTCCCCATGTTCCTGAGTTTTTGTTGACATTGTCTGCTTATCTTCTGGTCATTTCCCTCCATGATGGAGGCTACACATCTCCATCTTTTTCTTCTTCCCTGATCTCTGCACTAAATTCACCCTGACTCAACCCACTACTTGCCAACTCCAGGGCACCTTTTTCATTATTTTGCTTGCTCTCTCTATCACTGGGGACTGTTCATTTCTCCTTTCTTGATACCAACTCCTTTTCATCTTTAGCACCATTCTCCCTGGTCCTCCTCTCCCTCTCCAACCAGTATTGCTTGTTAGTGTGGTTTCCTGGCCCATTAAACTCTGCCCACGTGTCCTCTCAGAGGTCACTACAGACAAGAAGGCTGGGTCACTCTGGGTGATTCCATAGACCCTCCCTTCCCATGAGCCCTGACTTCTTTGTGCCCATTCATTTATCAAGAAAAGGATGGTCATCATCCCTCCTCATTCTCTAATTCTCCGAAAACAATCTCATGTACTCTCATAGCTTCACCTTAAGACTTAGACCTTCCCCTGAACTCTAGAGTGGGGAATACAACTTCCTACTGGATGTTGCCTTTTCCAGTGGATCCCCACACTTAACATGTCCATAGAAAACCTCCCTTTATGAATGCTTCTACCATTCAGAAATGAGGAACCCGGGTCATTCTCATGGATCATCTTCCAAGTCCTTTTAACATGATCTTTGATAGCATCTTTTGTCTTCTGGAATGGTAAGATACTCCAGGCTCATCTTTCCTAATTCCTACCCCAGACATGGAGTCATTCATTTCTCCAGTGATTCTTGGGGCCTGCTAGTGGAAAATGACATTTAGAACCCAATCTAGTGTGGAGATGCTGATTTTTGAGGTCAGTCATAGTTTCTAGGCCTTTTCAACAGACAATGTCATGAGAAGATATCTTTTAAAAAAAAATTTTAATTCCAATATAGTTAACATATAATGCTATATTAATTTCATGTATACAATATAGTGATTCAACAATTTTATACATTTCTCAGTGCTCATGATAAGAACACTCTCAATCCCCTTCATCTATCTTACCCACCTCCCCTTTGGAACCGTTGGTTTGTTCTCTGTAGTTAAGAGTCTGTTTTGTGGTCTGTTGCTTCTTTGTTCATTTGTTTTGCTTCTTAAATTCCACATGTGTGAAATCATAGGGTATTTGTTTTTCTCTGACTCACTTATTTCACTTTTGATTATACCCTCTAGATCTATCCATGTTGTTGCAAATAGTAAGATTTCATTCTTTTTTATGGCTGAGTAATATTCCATTGTGTGTGTGTGTATATGCCACATCTGTGTCCATTCCTCTATTGATGAATACTTGGATTGCTTCCATAATTTGGCTATTGTGAATCGTTCTGCAATAAACATAAGGGTGCATATATCTTTTAGAATGAATGTTTTCTTTGGGTAAATACCTAGTAGTAGAATTACTGTATTAGAGGAAGTAGAAAGATGGCGGAGGAGTAGGAGACCTGGATTTCGTCTCCTCTCAGGAATTCAGCTGGATAGGGATCAAACCATTCTGAACACCTATGAACTCAACAGGAGATCGAAGAAAAGAATAGCAACAACTCTCTGAACAGAAAAG
>NC_138372.1:134052379-134094489 GCF_054177405.1 Leptonychotes weddellii
GGGGAGGGGGAATTGGTTAGCCCAGTGATGGGTATTAAGGAGGGCACGTACTGCATGGAGCACTGGGTGTTATACGAAAACAGTGGATCATGGATCACCACATCAAAAACTAATGATGCATTGTATGGTGACTAACATAACATAATACAATTAAAAATAACAATAATAAAGAAAAGAAGGTTGGAATATTGAAAATGTAGTTTTGGCTTAAAAAAATTAAAGAATCAGACCACAAACAACAGATCACTGAGTTTGAAGTCAAATATGGGCAAGAATCTAGAGTGAATAATTAAAAGGATGGTTTGTCACCATTTTGAAAAAGAGGTAGCATGACTTGGCATGCCATGTTGCCCTCATTCTATCATAAGATGTGGTTCTCACACTGGCAGGACAGGAAATTAATTTTGGAGGTATTGCCTCTGACAGTAATCTATCATTATATCACTGAAGCATCATCAAAGAGTGTAAAATAGAGTAATACAGTCACAAAGGCACGTGATTTATAGTCAGAGGACCTGGGTTTGGGTCCTAACTTTGCAGCTTATTTATGTGGCCCAGGAAAAATTGACCTAACCTCTGTAAATCATAGTTTCTTCATCTGAAAATGGTGAAAATAATATCTTTTTACAGATTGCTGTCAGATTTAAATGAGCTATAAAGATGAAAGCAATTTCTAAAGCATAAACTACTAATTAAATATCAGTTATAGACTCAAAAAATGTTGCTCAAATTATCATTTGTACAGTAGTCCTCCCTTACCCATGGTTTTATTTTCTACAATTTCAGTTTCCCATGGTCACCTGTCATCCAGAAGCAGCTGGTTCTCCTCCTGAAAAATTGTCAGAAGGTCCATAGTAGCTTAACACTGTGTCACAGTGCCTACATTTTTCACATCACTTCATCTCATCACATAGGCATTTTATCCTCTCACATCATTACAAGAAGGGTAAATATAGTACAGTGAGATATTTTGAGAACGAGACCACATCCATGTAACTTTTATTACTGTACTGTTAAAATTGTTATATTTTATTATTGTTAATCTCTTACTGTACCTTTCTTATAAATTAAACTTTATCATAGGTATATGTGAATAGAGAAAATAGTATATATAGGGTTTGGTACTATCTGAAGTTTTAGGCATCTACTGGGAGATCTTGGAATCCATGGATAAAGGGGGACTACTGCAGCTACCAATAGTGCCAGTGAGATCTTGGTTGAATTAAAGGAAGAGTAGCATGTAGAACAAGACAGATGATAGTCAACTTTGTCTCTGGAATTCTATATTCAGATCTATATTTTTAGAGAGATATAGGCAAATTGGATTGCAACTAGAGCACCTTATCAGAATATTGAGAATATTGGACAAATATTCCATGAAGAATATTTGAAGGGGTTGAGAAGACTTGGAGGTGATAACGTTGGGATGAGAGAACCATTTTCAGATAGATGAGGAATGTTAGGTTCAAGGAAGATTTTGTATGTTCTGTTTGGTCTTCAGGGATAGTAATAGGACAGGATGGATGAAACTAGACTTCTAGTAATGGAGAGAAAGGACCTTCTGCTAGAGCTAAGCATGGCTACAGCAGGACTGGAAAGGTCCCTGTCAATGGAGATTTTCTAACTATGGGCTGGATGATGTCCTGGTAGGGAAGAGGATTCCTGAAGGAGATGGGTGGTCAGGACAGTGACCCCTTAAGATCTTCTGACCTCACAAGTCCATCATTCTCTGACACAGTCTTATTAATCTTTCTGTGTATCCCTGTACCATATGATGTTCATGGATATATTGTGTCATAATCTATTATAACTGCATTCCCACATTAATTAATCCTGGATTTCAAAGAGGTTTTTTAAACTGAATGTACCCTTTAATTTTTTTCCCCTTCTGCCTTGGCTCCCTGACACTTGTTCTGACCATTCATGTGCCTTAGAAACAAGAGACCCCAGATAGTCCTCATATTATGTGAAACGATTTTCCAAGGCCAAACTAACTGCATTCAGTCTTTATCCCAAATGAAGGAACAACTTGGTCTGTCAACTGTGAAAAGTAAACTGGGCATGACCTTCACTCATCACCAATAATCTCACTGAATGACATTTGTTAACTTTATTCTGATATTAGATCATGGTCTTTGTTCTCTCATGGTTGTTTTCATTCAGAGTCTCGTTATTTCCATTTATATATATATACAGAGAGTTTGAAAGTCTGATGAGTTGAATGTGAAGTTTATCTCTGTGTGGCTCAAATTTGAAGACACACTCTTGTATTTGCTGATGTTTGCCCAAGAAAAGGGGAGAAAATAGATCAGCTTTAAAGTCAAATATACTTTAAAGTACTCACTTCATTGCCCTGGAGACCTCAAGCATTTCTTTGCTGTGTGGATTATATCTTCTAGTTCCTTTGGTTCTGTTGTGCCTTTTCACCCGGAAGGCCCCCCAATGACAGTTATTGCTTCTCAGAGGATGTAACCTCAGAGAAGCTGTCACCATGAATCAGGCTGCACCCGACTTGAAGAAACCTTCTGAGTTCTGACATGTTGCAAGTGTTTTATGTGACTGAAACTCTTATTTGCTGAACAGATCCCAGGGCACCACAGCAGGTGAATATTTTCACAGCATACAGAAGATAGGCTAATCATGTTCTCATGAACATTTCAGAATAAGCTACATATAATTAATGGTATATCACTTTATGGTAATTCTCAAGTATTTCAGTATTTTTAAAACCCTTTCCTTTAACTAAATATTTAAATTTTATAATACAAATTGATTAACTATTTAAACATGTTCAAACCACACACAAATAAGAACTTAAATAAATCTTGAAAATATTGGTTCAAAATCATTGTAGGTAAGACAATTGTATCATAAAACTGGAATTGGCTTGTTACTTATCTGCTAGTTATTGCCCTTGAATTCTGAGCCACGTCAGTTGTCCTCTGTCCCGTCTCACATCAGAAGGCTAAAATAACCCAGACAGAGAACACATGTAAAATTGCCCTGCCCCCCTTTCTCCCAGGCTTCCATGAAGGGATAACAAAAAGGGTAGGATAAGAAAGACACTGTGTGTTATTTTAAAAATTTATTTCTAATTGTTTTTTTCCCTCAGATATATAAGTAAGTAGGTGATTATTTTCATGGCTACATTCCTTTATATTGAATGAATTGAATCATTAAAGATTAACAAAATCAAACCAAGGTTTCTAATTTTATTCCAATGAAGTATAAAATTATAAAGTAATGCCAGTCAGATTTTTTGTTAGAATGTCCTTGGAAATAAGTCCCTTTTATTGAATAAGGATGAACTCAGACAGCTAAAATTATTAGTAATATGCTAGAAATAATGATGTTCAATGTCGGGGTTAATAACGTGTGGAAGTGACTGGTTTGATACCTTAGCTCTTGAATCTTCCCAGCATGTCACCAAGAATGACAACCATTTTAGACATTTTGACTTGAAATTAGGCTTGAAAATAGCTACTCTCTTGGGGTGAGTTAACATTTAATGTTGGGCAAGTAGAAATGACTGCTGATTTTCATTCTTTATATTAATTCCATGGGGAGGGTGAGCTAGTAAAACATTTGTGTGAGCTGGTCATTATTTGAAATTTATTTACCAAAGTGGCTTACGTAATAATCATCCCCGTGCTAAATCAGTCAGTCAACAAGTTTTTATTGAGTCCCCATTGGATTAGAGTAATGTACAGTAATGATGTATTCAGTAGTGTACAGATGTATGCAGCAAAGATTAGACATGAGCTCGACCCCCAAGGCCTTACAAGCCATTAGAGGAGACAAACAGACACATATCATCAACTGAAATGTAACCAGATGACTTAACTCCCAGAGTGTGGAGGAGGAATGGTTGGGCTGGGATTGTTCTGGTGGGTGATGGGATGGCTAAATGTGGGAAACTTTCATGATGTAGGTGCCTTGGTCTGGGTTAGGCCAAACAAAGTTAGCAGCTTTAGATGAAAAAAGCATTTTGGCTTAGTGAATATAGTATAACTTAGACAAAGATTAAAGTATAGAATGGAAGTCTGTTAAATTTATCTAGAGGTATAGCAAGATAGACAAGCACAGAGGTAAAACAGGTAATGGAGTTATTTGAAACCAAAGCTTGAGCAGGGATGACACTAGAAGGTTATGAGTCGCATATCACAGGTTTCCATTTTAACTTTATTAAATGCAAGGCATCTTATGAAAAGAAGTTAAATTGAGAGGCTTTTGTTTTGGGATTGCTCATATGGAATTCGTCCTGACACTTACCATGTCTGGCTAAAGTAGGACAGACTCACACTTGATGGGATGGGCATATGCATGCCATCTGAATGCCATCTGCAGGTTTCTGAACAAATGCTCCCTGCTCAAGCAAACCCCTGGTTCTTGACTGACCACCATCATTGAGCATCACATGAACATCATTGGTGGACTTTTTCTTTCATTATTAGCCCTTTTCCACACTTAAATACTGTTGCCATATGGATGTGGTCAGTTAGATTCTGCTTTTCTTGGCATTCTACCTCTTTAATAATTTTAAGGAAATAGTTTTAGTTAAGACTTTCTAACTGGTATGATTATGGAAGAAATGATGATAGCTGCTGCTTTGAACAGTTGAACTTCTCCATACACTTTATGATAAAGGCACCCAACCAAAGGATCAGGGTCAGCAACAAATACTAGTTGTAGGGAATGGTAATTTTGCACTGGTAACTGAGCCAACCAACTAGTCTGAGCCTCATGTGCTATCAAGGTTCAGAAATTCATAAACCCTTTTATTCCTCATTAGGTACAAAATGGATATCAGTTTGGCCCATGACAATCCTCATAAAATTCTTCTCCTATTCCTCAGTTTTCAATTTAGAGGTCCTCCTCTGACTCTTCATTAGATCTATGATTTATGGGTCACTAAATATTAACAGCTTTCTTGGGCTTTACTGGTATTATCTCATTTAAACTACAAAACAGGCCTGTGAGGTAGGTACTATTAGCTCTATCTTCAGATGAGAAATTTGAGACTCAAAAGTGAGGTGATGTTTATTGGTCACAAGGCTGGCCTTCAAAGCAGGTTAACATATGATATTCCCATTGTGCCATGGGAAGTGTCCAGATGTTTATAAATGGTGGTCCTCAGCCAACCACCAACTGACCATTCCAGACCCGTTCTTATTAATCTAAGTGCAAAGATCCGAGAACATCATGATCCTTTTTTGCTAATATTTATTCTAGTCAAATAAGCAATTATTTTTTGGCAGTCCATTATGTATTGAGAAGTGTGCATCACAGGAGTGCAAATATTAAGGAAATAAGATCCTTGCTTGGTGAAGTTTCTAATTAGCATTGGTATTCTCTAGTCACCTAGGACACATTCTCTTGGATCCTTAGTTGTCCCCTGTGCTTGGAGCATTCTTTCTTCTTTACCTAGTTTCCAAACTTTCTTTAGATACAGCTCAGGGAAAGAAAGGTAAACCTCATCTTCCTGGGAAGTTTTCTCTGATTCCTCAGATTTATTTGGATGTCTGTCTTCTGTGAACCAACAATATTCAGTGCACAATTCCATTGCACCAATTATGTTGTCATCTTTAATTTTCTTCTCTGTGTCCCTCAAGATTGTACCCTGAAGATGATAGCCTAGTCCCTTGAGGATGATAGCCTAGTCTTATTCGTCTTTATATTTCTAACACTTAATCAGAGCACTGAGTGAACAAGGGAGGGAGCCCAGACAGTGCTGTCATTTAGGGGAGATTGTGAAGTAGGGTAGAAGGAAGGAGCCACTAAAGGGAAGGAAACATCTCTGAGGAATTGAAACTTAGTTCTGGACTTTGAAAGATGCTCTGGATTGGGACGTGATGAAGAAGCAGGAGGTCACAACCACTGGAAGAGACGGAAGGTGTCTGTTTTAACTTTGAATCCAAATTTGCCTCACCTGGTTGTTCTTAGCTCAGTACCTTTTGATTACGTATAATAAGACTAATCCCTTTTCCTGGATAGCCCTGCAGCGTTTGAAAACCAGGTTTCCCTGAGTCATCTTTTCTTATGGCAGGACTTCTCTGATTCTCTCATTGTTACCCACATTCTTTTCTGAGCTTCTCCCCATCCAGGTGCCTATGGCAATGGGCAACAAAGGAGGTCAGGACTTATACCTCCATACCTGAGATAGAGGCTTCTATAAATATAGGCTGTACTGCCCCACAGCTGTTGGTGGTTACATCAATTCACTTATTCAGGTTGACCTTACCATCACTGAGGGTCACTGGGATTTTTTCATAACATGAAACCAGGTCTGCCCTACCTACTAGTGTCACTTACCACTCATTCACTTTTTCCCTCAGTCATTCTAAAAACATTTATTAAGCATTCACTATGTGTCAGGCACTAGATTGAGTGCCGGTAATATAAGATGTAGCAGAGTGCCTGACCTAAATGTAGGGGCCTTGCATTCGTCTCTGTTGAATATCATCTGTTGCACTGGGTCTGGATCTTCAATCATTTTCTCCATTTCTCTGTCTCCCCCAACTCCCATAGATAAAGTATGTATAATGTGTGTGTGTGTATGCGTTCCACTTGTGTATATTGATGAGGCTGATTATGGTATAAAGAAGAAAGCTCATCATGGATGTAAATTGTGGATTATAATCTTAGATAACAATAAAACTGTAGCTGATCCAAGATGCTGGGATAGAGGAAAACCTTATATGAGGTGGGAGAGGGGGCTGGGTAACAAATACATGGAAAGCATGGGCTTTCAATCAGATTTTCTGAGATCAAATGTGTATTCCATCATTTACCAGCTGTGTGACTGAGGGCAAAATGTTTAATTTCCCCACAGTCAATTCCTTCTGAATATATCCCTGTATACTCAGGGATAATAATAGTTTCTATACAGAGAGTTGTGATAATTAAATAAGATGATGCACATAAAGTAGTCATGCCTGAGGCATATCACCCTCAATAGATAAGAAAAATTATATAAGAAAAACAGTTCTTTATATTGTCTGAAAAAAAAATCAACTCTCAAGGATGGAAAATGGGACACAGTGATGTCAAAGTCCATTATAATCAACTTTAGAAATATTTGAACTCAAATTCTACTGGAATTTGACATTGAATTTTGCTGGGCTTTAGCCAGTGCCGAGAAATATTTTTGCCAGAGTGAAATGTTTGTTGTAACAGTGCTTGCTGGTATAGAATTTAATTTGGATTAGTAAGTAGTTAAATTAATAGTGAAAAAAATTAAGAATCTGAGCCTTAAATGTGACTTCTCTACTTAACATTTTACACATTTTACTTTCCACAACAGTTCAAAATCGAGGGCATGATTTTTCTACATCCAAGTGGCTTACTTCCACCATATTAATTAATTGGCTGTGTATAATTTGTAGTTTAAATGGTAGATTTGTAGATTAGTGTCTAATATTAAAAATGTTTTGATTTGTTCTTATGTGCCTATTTGAAGGACTTTAAAAAAAAAGCTATGGGAATGACAATTACTGGAAAATAACTGGCTGCCTCATCTTTGGCTTAGGTGGTTTCAGTATTGTCAAATTTTAGTCATTTTCAGAGCAAACTAAGGGAGTCTTCCATTGATGCAAGATTTAAGGATATTGCCAAACTTGGTTTTGAAGGTACTTGGGGTATTACTTATAATTTCTTAATGAATTCCAGCAGCTCTTTTTCAATAATTAGGGAATAAGCAGAGCCCTCAGCAGCATGCCAGTACAGTGGAGTAATGGCCGTTAAAGACATGCGCTTTGGGACTATTTGGAAACAAATGGTCATTTCACCAGAAAAGTAAAACAAACTGAGCAGTTTTACTCAACTTTCCTTCTTTGTATCCATGCCATATTTATAGGTCAACTCCAACTAGTCAGCCCTGGTGAGTTTTTTATTTGTCAGCTGTATGAACTTTCACTATGGCTCTGCTTAGCTCTGTTTCTCTCTGCTCTGATAGCAGGTACACGTTTTATTTTATTTAATGAGGAAAGAGCTCTATTATTTTTTTTCATATCCCATACCATTATAAAACAATTATTCAGAACTGAACCCAGTCAGCTGCAGTTCATCCTGGATGACGACTGCAAATAAATGCATGTGGATTATGTCTCCCTATTTTCCCTTTTGTTTTAGTAGCATTTTGATTTAACACATTCATTTTATATTAATGGAAGCATTGCAAGTAATTTTAAGTGATGAGTATTAGTTCCTCTACCTCATTCAGGGTATAGCTTTCTATTTTGTAAAATTAACAGTCTTAGGATTCCTTAAGAAAAAAGATTCACTTCCTACCCCTTATAATGACCTACAAGGTGTTAAAATGTGATGAAAGTAAAACAAGAAGGAAAAAAATATCTCAGGAAAAAAGTCCCTTTTTTAGTCAGACAGTTGGAGTGGATCATTTTGCCTTTGTTGAAAATGTGCCGAGTAATGAAATAATAAAGCTTTAACAAAAGAATTGGTGTGTGAGGAGGCAGGGGAAATAGAAAGCAGGCAAGCCATGTCTGTGTTAGGTTTATGCACCATGCTTGGTGGATTTAGTTTTCTTTTTTGTGGGCAATTGCAATTTTTGGTTAAGTATAGCTGTTCTCAGTAACATAACCATTCCCTTTGGCCTCTAAAAAGAAGGTACATTCTAAGGTCAAAAAGGAATCACAGTCAAAAGAACAGAGCATGAATGTGGTTGGGTCAAAATATTCAGATTCCTGGATGGCAGCACCCCAGGTACTGTGTTAAGCCTAGGTCAGAAAAAGTCTAGAAAAGGTGGCTAGAAAGAAGTCTAGAACTTGAATTAGGCATGGTTCCTTCAGCAAATTTTCAGAGAGACTCAGGCCCATGAAGCAGTCAAGTGTAAGAACATTAGAGGTTATTACCTCTTCATTTTGGAGATGAAGAAATTGAAGCTGCACATGAAAAAGCAGGAGGCCAGAGGGATGACATGAAGCCTCCCAGCAATTCAGGGGGAAAGCTGGTATTGCAGTTAGACACAAGCCTGGCTTTTTTTTTGCCATCACAGCATCATAGCTGGCATTGTAACTCCTACTACAAAGGGAGCTGGAATACCTACAGAGTTGTAGATGGTAAAAGAGAATACGTATCACTGCACTGGGCAACAGAAGACCTATGTCAAAGTTGTTTCTCTGAATCTTTGGTAAAGCGACCAATGCTCTAAACATCAGTTTTTTTTCATGTTCAAACTGGGTACCATTTACCTCAATAGATGCAATGGAATGTTGTTTGCAAAAGTGTTGTGACAACTAATGCAGTTCATGTGTAAGGCATTACAGAATACCACTGGCTATTCTTTCTCTAAGGACTTCTCCACAGCTATCCAGGGCTACTGGAACATCCCAACTGACTACCACCCAGATGACATAAGAGAGACAAAAAATTGTCTGGCATCTCAAATGAACCTACAGCTCACCCAGAGTGAAATCCTCAAGAAGCCTGCCTTTAACTCAGCAAGTTGTGAACATTCATTTCTTTATTCATGAACTCATTCACTGAATAAATGAGGCATGAAAATATTAGACATAGTTCTTGCCCTTCTCTAAAGGGGGTAATAGACAAATAAGTGTGATTCAATATGGAAAATGTTGTATCTTAAGGACAGTGGGGAGACTAAAAGAGGAAGTAAAGGGTTAAGAAGAGGTTTTAAGAAGTGGTCTTTAAAGGTTGAGTAATACTGGGACCTGCTGAGAATGTGAGGACATGCTGAGATTTCTGCTGAGGGAGGAACCTCAGTGAAGTCATGAGAATGTGACAGAAGAGACATGTGTGGGAAGTGTTGGGTTGTCCAGTGAGCCAGAGGGTAGGGAATATGGGGGAGACTACTGAGAAATGGGTCTAGATGGGATGAAGTCAGATCATGAAAGTCCTTGAATAGAATGGTAAGGAGATTGGTCTGTGTACAAAAGACATGGAAGACACTAACATTTATCACTACTTTTTTTCAGTTGAAAATGAGACTAGGTAGTTACTGAAATATTCAAACAATTTACACATATACAAAGAAAGTTGGAAAAAAAAAAAAACTCCATGGATGCAAACCTCTGGAAATAAGTCATTACCACTAGGTGAACATTGTAAACTTTTTTCTATGCACACATATAGATTAACAGAAATACTTTATAAAAATATTTGTTCTGGTTCTGGCAACACGATCAGCTGAATTGATATAAACTACACACACCTTTCAGTTCCGCAGTTACAAAACTGTAGACATGCTAAATACAATGTACAAAAATAAAAATCTAAATATTTAAATTAAGTTGAAGAAAGATCATTTTTGGCATGATAACATGCCAGAAATGAAAGCAGCTTTAGGTTTGAGCAGTAAACTTAGGAGCAGATGCTGTGATGGTTTGGGAAGATATTAGAGTGGATAAGGGGATTAGAGGCTAAGATTTTAATGCCCATGTAAATATGGAAAATACAGTATCAAGCCTGAGTGAGGCATGGAGCTGGGACAGACATCCTTCCTTAAAGCTGGGATCCTGGAAAGAAAAGGCTGCTCCTGTGGTAAAAGGAGACTAGTAAAAACGTACTCACTGATTCAGGTAATATGACTAGAAAATGTGTTACTTTTGAAACTCTGGATGGGAAAATATGAAAGGAATTAAAGCCTTTGGCTACCAAAAATTCTGTGAAGTTGGAATTTACCAATTTAATGTTGGGAATGTCCAAGCTAGAAAACTAATGTCAAAAGTAATTGTAGACCAAATGCAAAAGTAAAATGATCCTGTGGTAAGACTTTTACACCCAGGGTGCCACAGGTTTTCTGGGGGTAGAGGGAAGAAAGAGAGGAAACAATGAAAACTTATAAATTCCATGGGGAAATAATCTATCATATGAGAGAGTCAGCAGACACTACAAGTAGGAAAACTATTCCCATGAACTTCAGGTAATAGAGTAGTCTGAAAAAAGACTATAAAATAGTTATGCTTCAAATGGTTAAAGTGATAAAAACAAGAACTAGAAATCATAAAGAGAGAACAACATACTGAAGAGAAATTTGAAGAACAAATAGAGCTTCTAGAAATATAGACATATCATTGATATACCTGTGGATGAGTTAAATACCAGATTATATACAGCTGAAGAATGAATTAGTGAGTTGGAAGACAAAACTGAGAAAATTACCTAAAACGCAACAGAGGAGAGAGAGACTCCAGCACACAACTGCATTGGCCGAATCCTTATGAAATCTAAAGACAAATCAGCACATAGGTACACTATAATGAAACTTTAGAACACTCACGACAAAGATAATATCTTAATTATGGACACAAAAGATAAATTCTCAACTTCTGGGGAAGGTGATGGAGTAGGAGGATGCTAGGCTTATGTCGTTTCATGGATACACCTAGATGATACCCACATCAGTGTAAATAACCCCCAAAATGCCCCAAAGACTGGCAGAAGAGACTCCCCACAACTAAATGTAGAGAAGAGGCCACAACGAAGAGGGTAGAAGGGGTGGAAATGCTGCCTAGCACCAAATGAACTTGTGGGACTGTCCTTGGGAGGGAGGGATGCTGTAGGTGCAGAGAAGGAAGAGGAGCAGACCTCATACTAGGCACCCCAGGCACAGGAGAACTGCACTAGGAAGACGAATCTCCGTAACATTTGGCTTTGAAAACCAGAGGGGTTTAACTTCCTGAGGTCTTACATCAGTGGGGCTTAACACCTGGAACTTTAAAAGCCAGTGGCTCCTCTCTGGGATAGCCAGAGGGTGATAGGAAATGGAGTCCCTGCCCCTAAAGAGACAGCATACCATAACTGTAGCTGAGATACAGTAGAGAAGCAGCAGTTTGGAAGATCCCTGGGATATATGGTAGGGAGACTTGTTTACTAACCTCATGGCATCTACTGCAGGGCCAGGTATCTTTGGGAGATGTCTCCCAGAACAAAAGAGCTGGTGGGTACCATTTCCATCCCTGCTCTGAACCTAGATACACAGACACCCATAGGAACCAGCACAACATGAATACCCTCCACTTAGCTTGTTAACAGCATGTTTGGCCCCTGCATTCTCCTGTAGACTTGTTCCCTTCAACATGACCTCAGCAGGAGGCAATCCAAAGTGGCACCACAAGCATGGCAGTATGTAAGCAGCCCTGGGAGAAGTCAGCACCACCCCAAAGTGATTCCTGCCCCAGGTAGAGGGGAATAAAACCACATACCAATACAAATGTGGGTCAGGCACTGGGCTGGAGGCAGACATCTCTACAGGAGATGTCTGACTGCAGGCCTTGCCCACCAAGGAAGCTTCTTGGGGGATAACACAGGGAGAGCATGCTGCAGTTCTGTGCTACTACATCTCTGGCAAACACTTTCTCTGAGTCAACTCAGCACAAGGTGGTCCCAGATTGGCCCACTAATAACACAGGGACCAAGCCCTGCCATCAGTAGAGCCATTACAGATGACTGAAGTCAAGGCAAACATGCTTCAGCCAAAATGTTAGAGAATACACAACACACATGAGACACCTCTGGAGTGTCAGGTTCTGGTGAACAGGGAACATTGCCGGTTACCAGAGAACCTTTTCCACATAAGGCCACTACTTTCAAGAGCAGGAGATGTAGCTGATTTTCAAAGCAAGTAGAAGCAGATCACAGAGTCAGACAAAATGAGGAGACAGAGGTATATGTCCCACATGAAAAAACAGGACAGAATCACAGCAAGATAGCTAAACAAAATGGAGATAAATAACATGTCTGATAGAGAATTTCAAGTAGTGGTCATAAAGATACTCACTGGACTGAGGAAACAATGGAAAACCTCAGTGAGACTGTTGACAGAGAAAATATAAAATAGAACCAATCAGAGATGAAGAACTCAATAAATGAAATTAAAAAAATATATAAAAGTAGAAGGAATTAATAGTAGACTAGAGGAAGCAGAAGAATGGATCACTGACCTAGAGGACAGAGTAATGGAAAGTAATCAAGCTGAACAGGAGAAATAAAAAAGACTAATAAAAAAATGAGAATAGGGAACTCCACAAAAGTAGTAAGTGTAATAACACTGACATTATAGGGATCCCAGAAGAGAGAGAAAAGGGGGAAGAAAATTTATTTGAAGAAATAATAGCTAAAAACTTCCCAAATCTAGGGAAGGAAACAGAAATCCAGATCTGGGATGTACAGAGAGCCCCCAACAAAATCAGCCTAAGGAGGTCCACACCAAGACATATGATAATTAAATGGCAAAAAGTAGTGATAGAGGATTTTTAATGCACCAAGAAAAAGAAAACAGCTACATACAGGAGAAACCCCATAAGGCTATCAGCTGACTTTTTAGGAGAAACTTTTTAGGCCAGGAGGTAGTGGCTTGATATATTCAAAGTGCTGAAAGAAAGAAACCTGCAACCAAAAATACCCTATCCAGCAAGGCTGTCATTCAGAATTTAAGGAGAGAGAAAGAGTTTCTGAGACAGACAAAAGTTGAAAGAATTTATCACCACTAAACAAGTCTTACAAGAAATGTTAAAGGGGACAGTTTGAGTGGAAAGAGAAGACCATAAGCAGGAATAAGAAAAGTAGGAAGCACAAAAGCAGTAAAATTAAATATATCTATAAAAGTTAGGCAAGGGCTTCATAAAAATATATAAGGTATGACACCATATACCTAAAACATGGAGGGGGGAGGAGGAGTAAAAATGTAGTGCTTTTAGAATGGGTTCAAACTTAAGTGATGACCAACCTAATATAGACTGCTACATGTATGTTATATGTAAAGCTAATGGTAATCACAAATCAAAAATGGTAACAGATATGCAAACAATAAAGAAAGGAATCCAAGGGTATCACTAAAGAAAAGCCAACAAACTGTGAAAGAATAGAGCAAGAGAAGAACAGAGAAGAAACTACAAAAACAACCATAAAATAAGTAACAAAACAATAAGTACATACCTATAAATTGATGTAAATGGACTAAATGCTCCAATTAAAAGACATGGGGTGGTGGAGTGGATAATAAAGCAAGACCCATATATATGCTGCTACAGAGAGGCTCATTTTGGACCTAAAGACATGTGTAGATTGAGAGTTAAAGGCTGGAAAAGCATTTATCCTGCAAATGGAAGTGAAAAGAAACCTGGAGTAGCAATACTTATATTGGACAAAATAGATTTTAAAACAAAGACTAATGAGGGACAAAGAGGGACGCACCTAAACATAAAGGGAACACTCTAACAGGAAGATATAACAGTTGTAAATATGCACCCAACATGGGAGCACCCAAGTACATAAATTAGCTAATAATGAACATAAAGGAAGTAACTGATAGTAATACAGTAATAGTAGGGGACTTTAACACACCACTTACATCAATGGATAAATCATCGAAAGCGAAAATCAACAAGGAAACAATGGCTTTAAATGACACATTGTCCCAGATGGATCTAACATATATTCAGAACATTCCATCCTGAAACTGCATAATACACCTTCTTTCCAAGAGTAAGGGGAACATTCTCCAGAATAGATCACATGTTAGGCCACAAAACAAATCTCAACAAATGAAAAAGATCAAAGTGATACCATGCATCTTTTCCAACCAAAATGCTATGAAACTAGAGATCAACCACAGAAAACATGGAAAGAACACAAATACATGGAGGTTAAATAACATGCTACTGAGTAGTGAATGGGTCAACCAAGAAATCAAAGAGAAAAACAAAATATATGTGGAGACAAATGAAAATGAAAAGACAATGATCCAAAATCTTTGTGATGCAGCCAAGGCTGTTCTAAAAGGGAAATTTACAGCAATACAGGTCTACTGCAAGAACAAGAAAAATTATGCCAAGCTAAATAAGTCAATCAGAGAAAGACATGTATCATATGATCTCACTGAAATGAGGAATTCTTAATCTCAGGAAATAAACTGAAGGTTTCTGGAGTGGTGGGGGGTGGGAGGGATGGGGTGGCTGGGTGATAGACATTGGGGAGGGTACGTGCTATGGTGAGTGCTGTGAATTGTGTAAGACTGATGAGTCACAGACTTGTACCTCTGACACAAATAATACATTATATGTTAAAAAAAGATAGTAGGAAGGGAAAAATGAAGGGGGGAAATCAGAGGGGGAGACGAACCATGAGAGACTATGAACTCTGAGAAACAAACTGAGGGTTCTAGAGGGGAGAGAGGTGGGGGGATGGGTTAGCCCAGTGATGGGGATTAAAGAGGGCACGTATTGAATGGAGCACTGGGTGTTATACATGAATCATGGAACACTACATCAAAAACTAATGATGTATGGTGATTAACATAACATAATAAAATAAAATTAAAAAAAAACAACAAAAATCTCAAACTACCTAACTTACACCTAAAGGAGCTAGAAAAAGAACAAACAAAACCCAAAACCAGTGGAAGGAAGAAAATAATAAAGATCAGAGCAGAAATAAAGGAAATAAAAAATTAAAAAAATATAACAGATCATTGAAAGCAGGAGCTGGTTCTTTGAAAAGATCAACAAAATTGAGAAACCTCTAGCCAGACTAATCAGAGAGAGAGAGAGAGAGAGAGGACTTAAACAAAATCAGAAATGAAAGCGAAATAACCAACACCACAGAAATACAAAGGATTGTAAGAGAATATCACGAAAAATTATATGCCAGCAAACCAGACAATCTAGAAAAAATGGATAAATTTCTAGAAACATATAACCTCATAAAACTGAATCAGGTAGAAATAGAAAATTTGAACAGACCTATAATCAGCAATGATATTGAAACAGTCAACAAAAAACTAACAAAAGTCCAGGCCCAGATGGCTTCACAGCTGAATTCTACCAAACATTTCAAAAAGCGTTAATACCTATTTTTCTGAAACTATTTTTTTTTTTAAAGATTTATTTATTTATTTGCGAGAGAGAATGAGAGAGAGCACATGAGAGAGGGGAGGGTCAGAGGGAGAAGCAGACTCCCTGCCAAGCAGGGAGCCTGATGCGGGACTCAATCCAGGGACTCCAGGATCATGACCTGAGCCGAAGGCAGTCGCTTAACCAACTGAGCCACCCAGGCGCCCTTCTGAAACTATTTTAAAAAATAGAAGAGAAAGGAAAGCTTCCAAATCCATTCTATGAGGCCAGCATTACTCTGATACCAAGACCAGATAAAGACCCTATATAAAAAGAGAATGACAGGCCAGTATCTCTGATGAACATAGATACAAAAATCCTCAACAAAATATTGGCAAACCAAACCTAACAATACATTAAAAAAAAGTCATTCACCACGATCAAGTGGGAGTTATTCCTGGGATGCAAGGATGGTTCAATATTAGCAAACCAATCAATGTGATAGATCACATCAATAACAGAAAGATAAGAACTATATGATCATTCAGTAGATGCAGAAAAAGTATTTGACAAAGCACAGCATCCATTCATGAGCAAAACCAACAAAGTAGGTTTAGAGGGAACACATGTCCACATAATAAAGACCATATGTGAAAAACCCACAGCTTAAAGGCCATATGTGAAAAACCCACATACTTAATGGTGAAAAACTGAGACCTTTTCTTCTAAGATCAGGAAATAAGACAAGAATGTTCTTACTACTTTTATTCAACATAGTGCTGGAAGTCCTAGTCACAGCAATCAGACAAGAAAAGGAAATAAAAGGCATCTAAGTTCAGAAACAACTAAAACTTTCACTATTTGCAGTAGACATGACACTATATATAGAAAACCCTAAAGACTCCACCAAAAAACTAGTGGAACTGATAAATGAGTTCAGTAAGGTTGCAGGATATAAAATCAATGTACAGAAATCTGTTGCATTTCTATACACTAATAATGAAGTAGCAAAAAGAGAAATTAAGAATACAATCCCATTTACAATTGCACCAAAAATAATAAAATATCTAGGAATATACTTAACCAAGAAAGTGAAAGACCTGTTTTCTGGAAAGTATAAAAAGTTGATGAAAGAAATTGAAGATGACATAAACAAATGGAAAGATATTCCATGCTCATGGATTGGAAGAACAGATATTGTTAAAACGTCCATACTATCCAAAGCAATCTACAGATTTAGTGTAATCCCTATCAAAATACCAACAGCATTTTTCACAGAACTAGAACAAATAATCCTAAAATTTGTATGGAACCACAAAGAACCCCAAATAGCCAGAGCAATCTTGAAAAAGAAGAACAAAACTGGAAGTATCACAATCCCAGATTTCAAGATATCATACAAAGCTGTAGTAATCAATATAGTATGGTAGTGGCACAAAAATAGACATATAGATCAATGGAACAGAACAGAGAGCCCAGAAATAAACCCACAATTATATGGTCAATTAATCTTTTAAGAAAGGAAACAAGAATATGCAATGGGAAAAGGGACAGTCTCTTCAACATGGTGCTGGGAAAACTGGTCTATCTTACACCATACACACAAATAAACTCAAGATGGATTAAAGTCCTAAATGTGAGATGAAACCATAAAAATCCTAGAACAGAGCACAGGCAGTAATTTCTCTGATATCAGTTTTAGCAACATATTTCTAGATATGCCTCCTTTGGCAAGGGAAACAAAAATAAACTATTGGGACTACACAAAATATAAAGCTTCAGCACAGCGAAGGAAACCATCAACAAAACAAAAAGGCAAGCTACCGAATGGAGGGAGATATTTGCATATGATATATCTGAGAAGGGGTTAATATCTGAAATATATAAAGAACTTATACAGAAAAATATACCAACACCAAAAAAATAATCCAGTTAAAAAATGGGCAGAAGATATGAACAGACATTTTTCTAAAATAGACGTACAGATGGCAACAGACACATGAAAAGATGCTTAACATTACTAACCATCAGGGAAATGCAAATCAAAACCATAATGAGAGATCACCTCCTACATGTTAGAATGGCTACAACTGAAAACGCAAGAACCAAGTGTTGGTGAGAATGTGGATACTGTTGGTGGGAATTCGAAGTCGTGCAGCCACTATGGAAAACACTGTGGAAGTTCCTCAAAAAACTAAAATAGAATTGCCATGTGATCCAGTAATTCTACTGGATTGGTATTTACTTAAAGAATATGAAAACACTAATTTGAAAAGATATATGCACTTCTGTTTTTCGCAGCATTATTTACAGTAGCCAAGTTATGGAAGCTCATGTGTCCATCGATAGACAAATTGATAAAGAAGATGTGGTATATACATATATGTATATATTTATATAAATAAATAAGTAAATCAATAAAATGGAATATTAATTACTCCATCATAAAAAGAATGAAATCTTGCCATTTGCCACAACATGGATGGATTTAGAGGGTATAATATTAAGTGAAATAAGTCAGAGAAGGACAAATACCATATGATTTCACTCATGTGGAATTTAAGAAACAAAATGAATGAACAAATTAAAAAAGAGACAAAACAACAGGCTCTTAAATATGGAGAAGAAACTGGTGATTGCTAAAGGGGAGGTGGGTGAGGGGGATGGGTGAAATAGATGAATGGGATTAAGAGTACACTTATTGTGGTGAGCAGTGAGTAATGTATTGAATTGTTGAATCACTGTATTGTACACCTGAAACTAATATAACAATAAATAGTAATTATACTGGGAAAATTGAGAAAAAAAGACATTCTCTCTTGAGGAATAATTAGTCTGACAGCAGACTTATGGCAGTGGTAGCTGCATACCATGGAATACTGTCTTCAAAGGACTGAGTAAAAAAAAATCAATCTACAATTCTATACTTAGTTGTATCATTTTTAAAGAGTGAGATAAAGAATATTTTCAGACAAATGGTGAGAAAATTTACCAAGCACTGACTCTTGCTAAAAGAACTTAAGGGATATTTTTCAGAAAGGAAAGAACCACCTGAGGAGGACAGTTTTAGATGTTAGAGCAATAATAAAATCATAATCATGGATAAATATAAGCACTTAAAAATTATTCATAAATGATAGTAGTGACTAATTTGGAAGGATTTAATAAGTTAGAATTTAAATATTATACTACAATTAAATGAAAGGTGAGATTGGTGTAAAGCATTGCAATGTTTGGCAGGAGCAGAATCTAACAGAAAGCAGGAAGGGAGAAACAAGTAAAGATACCACTTAGATGCCAAATAGAAAAGGAAACATAAAACACAAAATAGAATGGTACAAATAAATTCAAATGCATCAGTAATCTCAATAAATGAAAGCATTATGAGTTCACCTTAAAGGCAGAGATTCTCACATTGTATTTAAAATTTCTAGCTATATGCAGTTTAAAGAAAAATACAAATGCATGGCATAGATTTGCAAGCAAAAGGTGGGAAAGATATACTAATATCTAGGAGTAAATACTAAAACCACAACACATACTCTCACAAACACAAAACAATATTATAGTAGTAATATTGCTAGTCAGACAAAATGAATATTAAGACAAAGCATTATGCTAAAGCACAATGGTAAATGTATAAGGAGCAATTCACTAGGGAAATATAATCTGGAACCTATGTCTTCTTAATAATTTAGTGTTGCATAATGCAAATTGAGTGAACTATATTTACCTACAATAGCATGGATAAAGTTTTTAAAAAATGAGTAAAAAGAAAAAAAAATGAGGTTTAGACGGAAAAACAGTAATTGTGACATGAAATCATATATATATGTAAAATTTTATAAATGCGCAAAATAACGTTAAGTTTTCCTGTGGGTATTAGGTTGGTTATCAATTTATTGTCTCAGCTCCAAATTTGTTCTTTTAGATGCCCTGTGAAAATTTATCTGGGCCCTTTAAATGTTTTTTCCTTTGCCAGCTTGTCCTAAAGCTTTGTCAATAGAGGGTTCTGGCAGTCATTGGAGGAGGAAGAGGGTTCTGCTTCCTGGTTTTGGTAGTCTCCTTTGGCGGACTTTCTCTGGCCCTGGGTTGTTACAGTCCTGGTAGCTTTTCCAGGGCCCTAGTCTTGAAGAACAGGTGGCAGCAGCAAACACTCTCGGCAGCTACTCCCCACACTCCCACCCTGCACACCTACCCTGGGAAGCCTTGCGGTGGACTGCCTCCAGTGTGATACCTCCCTGTGAATAGCTTCCTCCAGTTTCCTAGAGGTTGGATTTCCAACAAGTTCCAGAAAAATTTTGAAACATTTTTCATGTAATATTTCCTAAATTTATAAGAGAAAGTGAAGTGAAATGGAAGAATTGCTGCACTGTAATTATATACACACATATATAGTAGAACTCACTATAAGAAATAGTTCTGAAAGTTCTCTCTAGAGTTTATATTCCCTGGAATACAGAGTCATTTTTCTTCAATGTTTTAAGCAAGAATCCTAAAATTTACCTTATTTGACTCATTGAATTCACATGCTCAGACCGAATCAATATCTGTGGCCAGAGAAGTAGAATTTGCTAGATTGGTTCAAGCCAATCTGAACCTGCTCTTTGTTTTGGACATGGGGTGGGTCAGCATCCCCAAAACATAGGAGTCCTATGGAGGAGGGGTGAATGTCTAAGTGAGTACTTTTTGTTCTCAGGAAGGAGGAAGAGAAATGGATATTAGATGGATAAACCAGGTATATCCACAACATGGTATATATATATATTTTTAAAACTACAACTTTTCTTCATTTTAAGGAGAAATTTTTCCTCTAATAATCTTTGAATGGTTTTTTTCTTCCATGTTTTGAATTTTGTACATAAGGGAAACCAAAAACTTGTCTTTATTCTGTCTTATCCTTGTCATTCTTATATATTTTCCTCTTATTGTTTTAATATCTGCCTTTTTCCTCTGCATTTCCTGGGATCCCTTTCATCTCACTCGTCTTGTCGAATTAACACAGCTATGAAATTACTATATAGATTGAAGTGCTCATGGGGAACTCTCTTCTCCTCCATGATTATGTTTTTGGGCAAATGGGGTCTATCTTGCTTGCTGTGTTGCTTCTTTTCATTCCTTTCCTCTCTGTAATACGTCTGCATGGTTACCACACTGTATGTTTTCACCTCACTTATGTTCAACATGGGGAACTTGATTCAGATTTTTTTTTTTTGGCTGATATATCATAAATGAATTATTCTGACTCATTCTCCTTTCATCTTCACTGAATCTAGTTGGGTAGATACCCTTGGGCTTTGGAATATTTTCCTCCAATCTATGTAGAGTTCTAGAGTCTTCAGTCCATCAGAGAGAGCAAGCCCTGTTTGTTCACTTCACCTTATTATTATTTCCCTAGCAACCATTTTCTCTCAAAAGAAGGAAAAGATAAGAGAACTACACTTAAGTTCCTTCCTCCCCACATTGGGAGTGTTAATACAAATTTTCAAGATTTATTAAGTCACCAATACTACTTCTAGGAGACTTAGGGACAATTTGTGTCAGAATATTGTTTCTTTAGCTCCCAATTTTTGATGAGTTGTGACAGTAGGTTTTTCTTCTTTATTTGCTTTGTTGATCCTGATTTTTATGTTCCACCCAACCCTCAAGTTTGTTAATTTTTTGTTTGGAGTAACAAGAGAGCATCAGGGGGGACTCATGTTTTAAATCATGATGGCAGGAACATGGAGATACTCAGAAATATTCATAGAATGAATGAATTAATAGTAGAGGTACATAAATGAAAGTGTGGGTGGATTGGGAAGGGAATGCATAATGGTCGGTATGGAGGAGCAGATTGGTAACTTGACTTTGGAATTCTTTTGAGTAAGAATGATGTTCATTTAATCTGGTCTCTAACTTTGGATAGAAGTTAAGGATTTGCAGAAGCAAGAGTCTTAATCCATGGAGACAGTTGTTGAAGGGAACCACCTGGCGATATAAATGAAAGTTCGTGGACCTAGGAACACTTTCATTTTGTTAGTTGTATGGCAAAGTTCTGGGTTTGAGCAGGGTTCTTGGGTTGTGCCCTGCCTCCTCTCTCCCCACGCCTCATCTCCTGTCCAAATGCCAGGACATAGACCATGATTTACAGGTGCACTCTGCACAGAAAAGAACATTAGGTTCTAAATCAATTGCTTTCATAAAGTTAGCACTGTGACTTTGACAAACTTTAAAGAAATTAATTGGCTGGAGGTAAGCTTCCTTGAGTGTGAGAATCCGGTTCCCTCTCACCTTCTTGGTTATTATTTGAACTTGCTTGATGTCAGTCAGGTTGTAGACATGCAGCTTGTAGAGTAGGGAGTGAATTGGTCAGGACTCTTCCTTGAAAGTGTCAGAGAGCCAATCTGGACTAGCATAAGCAAAGTAATACGTAAAAAAAGATGGTGTAGCTTATGCACTGAAATGATGAACCAGAGGAGGGGCTGGCCTCTGGGTGATGAGGTCCAGGAACAGGCATATCAGGGCTCCCTGGTCATCTCTCATTTCTGCTGCTCTCTGCTTGTAGCCCTGTTCTCTTCAGCTGTCTGACTCCATGAGACTCCAGGAATCCAAGATCTTATATGCTTATAGCCTAGAGAGGAAAGAAAGCTCTTTCCCTCCAAATCTTGTGAGAAACCCCGAGGAAGATTCTGACTGGTTCATACTGGTCATGTGTCCCAACTGTGGGGTGAGATTGTGGGATAATGAATTGGCAGCTCTCACCAGAAATAGATGTTCTCTAAAAAAGCAGGGGAGGATGTGATAGTCTGAGCACATAAAATAACACATTTTCGCTGGGGAGAAATAAAAGTCTCCATATGCTTTGCAGGAACTAAATTCACCCATGCCAAGCTGTCAGGGGATATGAGCCTTCATTCATGTCCAAATATGAGTGCCATTTGATACCTTTACCTTGCTCCCCTTTACCCAGCTCAGAAAAATGGCACTTGTTGATTTTGTAACCTCAAATAAAAATGAACCCCAGGATGTTTCCAGGTTCAGCTTAATTCCAACCAGTTTTCACTTCCTCAGCCCAGAAGCTTTATGGAAATAGGTATTAGGCATCTGCTGCTTTGTGTTATGGCTAATGAATAAGGGAGATGCTTTTCCCGAACCAAAGAGCCATAGTTACACCACTGAGGATGAAGAAAGACGGCAGGGGACCAACTGGTTTTTGTTTGGACCACGATTAAGAGAAGGCTCACGTGCTCTAATGCTTTTAAAATCAGCTCTGCTCCAAAGCACTTGGGTTATGTATTTGCCATCTTGCAGAAAGACTTAGCAATGGAGATTCAAGCCAAATGCTTTTTACCTACTTATAAAAGACACTGTTGCCCTGGGCCCTGCTGGCTGCAGGGGCTGACTGGGCTGGAAGCCAGCTCTGAGACTGACCATGATAGTGCATGCCATTTATAGGAAGGGAAGAACGGTGACATGGTTTAGATTAGGAGCAATGCTAACTATTCACTGGATGCCTTTCACACAGTTAAGGCACTTTTTTTTTTTTTTAAAGACAACTTTCATTATTAAACAGTAAAATCTGATGTTTTAAAAGGTACACTTCTATTATTTTGCTATTGAAAAAGCTGGTATGTATCATATTGTTCCTCTAGATTCATAGATTAAAAATCAATGCCCCGGGGAAAAATGTCACAAAATTATGAAGACTATAAATGGGAAGATTAGGAGTGACTGATTTGGTGACTTTAAGTTTCATGTGGAAGAAGACTGTTTTCTTGTTTTATTTTTGTTTAGTCTTGTTTTGTATTTTCTATTTAGTGCTGAGCACAATGCCTGGCACATAGTTGGTACTCATCAGACATTTCTTGAATGAGTGAATAAATTAATATATAAAACTTCATAGGAGGAAGAACTCACCAAAGATTAAAATGAAAATTCAGAGAAAAACAAGTTTAAGTATGTGCTCCCATACAAAGACAGTTGATCACCTGAGAGGAGAGTCTATCTAGTTTTCTTTTTACCCTGTTTTATCTGGAGTAGGAAGTGGAAGTTCCAAACTCAGAAACAAATGAATTGTCCTTGCAACCTGCCTATCTTACGAGAAGTTCCTAGGTACTTTATGAGTCCAACTGGCCGGTTTAACAGTTGTAGTTTCTTAACTAAAGTGTTTCAAGAAAAATTTGGTTAGTTTTTGTCAAATGCATGACACAAGTGACTATAGTAAAGAGTAACTCAGAATCCTCATGTCAGTTTTGGTATTTATAATTAGGACCAGTTACATAATTTGTGGGGCCCAATACAAAATTAAAATATAGGGTCCTTGTTAAATTGTTAAGAATTTCACGATAGTGACAGCATTAAACCAACTTCAGGCCCTTCTAATCTATGCACCTGAGTGCATAAGTGGCATGTCCATGAAGCCAACTCTGTAGAGATTGCTTATCTTTGGGGACTTATGAAGCATTGGTGAGTTCATATTCACAGTAAAACCTTATTGAAATTGCTGGGTTATTTAATTATTTCAAACATGGAGATGAGCAGTAGGGAAACTGCTTTGGTATAGATGGGACTAGTACCTAGTGCCATTGGATCCCAGTCTGAGGTATCCTTCAGTAGAGAGATTATAACTAAAAATTCCATGTATATAACTTGCTTGTTCTGTTCACTGTTAAATAATGTTCTTGGGTCTTATATTACATTTTTATCATTTTGCTTTTGAGTGATCTGAGAGTTATAATATCTGGACCATTAAAAATGTCTTTGAATTTTTCTTTTCTGCCTGGGAGGCGCAGGATACCCCATTCATGGACCAGGCAGCTGTGGCGAGGATGGGTGTGGTGGGAAGTGCCAGTGTGTGCACCCTGGTCGTGGGAGGGTGGGGGGTGCTGGCCCAGTACATATGTACCTTGAAGAGGAAGGCAACGTGGAAGACCAAGATCATCAAGATTGTCTGTATCCAAGCCCTGCATCTCTGGATATTGCTTATCACCTATGCTGTTATCCTAGGAAAAGTTTGAGGACAAAAGAACTCAAGTGCCCTAAGGAAGATTGGAGAACCAAGATATGCCTAATGAAGATTCCACTGTACATGTGAAAATGATGCAAGAATTCCAGAGAAGTTGAGTTCAAAATAAGAACCCTGTAAGAGTAGAAGAAATGATCTGTGGTCTTATTAAGGGAGGAGCTGCCAAACTTCAGATAATAACAGGTGGGTATTAAAGAGGGCACATATTGAATGGAGCACTGGGTATTATGTGCTATCAATGAATCATGGAACACTACATTGAAAACTAATGATGTAATGTATGGTGATTAACATAACATAATAAAATTAAAAAAAATAACAGACTTTGATATGACACTGAGTAGATTTTCCTATGAAGGGAAGAGATGCCCAACATGTTGTTATGTCATTGACAACAGTAAGCTGGTTACAGATGAATGCTGAGAAAATTTACTGCAACTAAAGGAAAAATACGCTATTGAAATTGATCCTGTTCTTATCGTAGAAGAGAAGTACCCCTACATGGTAGAATGGTATACTAAATCACATGGTGGCAGAATCTGATATTATGCTCAAGGAAGGGTATGAGAATTTCTTTGATAAACTCCAACAATACAGTATCCCTGTGTTCATATTTTCAGCTGGTATTGGTGATATACTGGAGGAGGTAATCCATTAAGCTAGGGTTTATCACCTGAACATCACAGTAGTGTCCAACTTCATGGATTTTGATGATAATGGGGTGCTCAAAGGATTTAAAGGCAAACTAATTCCTTTATTTAACAAACATGATGGTGCCTTGAAGAATACAGGATATTTCAATTGATGAAAAGACAGTAGCAACATAATTCTGCTTGGAGATTCTCAAGGGGATATAAGAATGACAGATGGAGTAGCCAGTGTTGAACACATTCTGAAAATTGGATAGCTAAATGATAGGGTGGATGAGCTTTTAGAAAAGAACATGGACTCTTATGACATTGTTCTCGTAACAGATGAATCATTGGATGTAGCCAACTCTATCATATAGAAGATTCTATAAACTAGCATTCTTTGAGACCTCTCTCCTGTGGATGCAACTGATGCAAGAACTGCTCACCTGTCCATCTTGCTGAAAGGCTTCTATCTAGAATACATTCTTGCTCTTGAAGTTTTTTCTCTACATTATTGAAGTATTTTCAGACGTACTGAATCCATCAACTAGAAGCTCTTTTTTCCTCCACCTATCTCAACACACTCCTCACTATATATTTTCACAGATTAAAAAAAAATCTTAAAGCAAAAATTTGAAAAATAATTCCCTGCATTTCCAGAGTGAATTTTGTAGTTTAATGTTATCATGAGGCTTTTGAGGAAACTTTTTACTCTGGGAAAGTTTGTAGAAGTTTAAAGAAAAGTTTTATGAAATGGTGAAATAATGTGTATGATTTTAAGTGTTGCTATTTTTGTAATTTGGGTGAATTATGCTATATCATCATCTCCTGAAATTGTGTTATGTTTAATTAATTTGTTGTGTGAAAATTGGTATTTACCAGAAAATACTGGCATTCAGTGTTTGAAAAAAACCATTGGTATCCACGTCACTAATCTTGACAATATGTTCAATGTTGAAGCACTGATAACACACATGAAATGAAAAGCCTTTTTAAATTGTACTGTCATGACAATTATTAATCATTTGTTCAACAACAAAAAATGTCTTTGATAGGTTTCATTTGTTCTAAGTGTATTAATTACCATCTTTGTAATGTTGCTATACTGTGTGATACTATTTTCTAATATTAAACACCTTTACTGTTACGGACCAGCTGAAGCTAAGTTTGAAGTTATTTTTCTAAGATTTGATCTCATCTGCTCATACCTTATGAAAGTTTATTGGAGAAGTCTGAAGCATATCCTCCTGGTCCAGAACTGGGGAGAAGTGAGTCCTTTCAGGTCTGTGGTCTAGTTACACTCAGGAAATGTTTCTCAAATATTTGCATCAATGAATGTTAAATTATGTCACAGGTGATTACCGTAGATGCTAATTGATGATAGTAATACTAAATTATGTCTCACTTTTGAACAACTTTTATTTGTGGCAAACACTTTAGGAAAATGTATTTTATTTATCTGAAAGTCCATCATAAAAAGAAATTTTAATAATTCAAATAATGTTCTGAATTCTGCCCTGATTTAATTTGAGTACATGTCATTAAAATCATGATTCACAGGGTGATTTATATGCATTTAATTTTGGATTTATTTTAATGCCTTCTTTGGTTTACTAAGGTACAGTTTACATATTGTAAAATTCACCCTTTTTCCGTGTACAGTTTGATGAATTTTGAAAAACTTACACAGTCATGCAGTTGCCTCCACGGTCAAGATACAGAACATTCCCATTATCCCATAAGTTTCCTTCAAGTTCCTTTGTAGATAATTCCTTCTCCCCTCCTAACCTCTGATGACCACTGATATGATTTCTGTCCTAGTTTTGCCTTTTCTGGAATGTCATATAAAAGAAATGACTTTTATATGACAGACTTTTGAGCTTGGCTTTTTTTTTTTTTTTTAACTTATCATAATGTTTTCCTTCACATCCTCACCAGCAGTATTTTGTAATTATCTTTTTAAAAAAAGCCTATCTAATAAGTATGCAGTAGTATCTCATGGTGGCTTTAATACTAATTTCCCTAATGACTAATATTAAGCATAATTTTTTTCGTGTGCTCTTTGCTTCATGTATCTTCTTTGGTAAAGTATCTTGTTCAAATCTTTTCTTTTGTTATTTTATTTACTTATTTAAAAAGTTTTTTAGTTTTTAGTTTCTTTTCAGTTTTCTTGAGATATAATTGACATAGGATTGTATAAGTTTAAGGTGTACCACATAATGATATATGTATATGTTGTGAAATGCTTATCACAGTAAGTTAACATTCATCACCTCAATTACAATTTTTTCTTGTGATGAGGACTTTTAAGATCTGCCCTTGGCAACTTTCAAACATACTATATGGTATTGTTAACTGTAGTCATCATTCTGTGCATTATATCCTCAGAAATTATTTATCCCAATAACTGGAAGTTTGTACCTTTTGATCACCTTCACCCATTTCCTCCACCCACTACTCCTTGTGGCTGTTTTATTCTATTTACATGAAAAATGGCATTGGAATCTTATTTGGGATCACACTGAATATATGGGTGGCTTTAGGTAGTACAGACATTTTAACAATATTAATTCTTTTCCAGTTTCTTTCATTAATTTCTTATAGTTTTCAGGGTAGAGATATTTCACCTCCTTTTTTTTAATTTATCCCTAAGTATTTTATTATTTTTGTTGCTATTATAAATGGGATTGCTTTATTTCTTTTTCAGATAATTTGTTGTTAGTGTATAGAAACACAACTAATTTATTTTTTATATTGAAGTATAGTTGACATACAATGTTATATTAGTTTCAGGTGTACAGTGTAGTAACTCAACAATTCTGTACATTAAGCTATGCTCACCAGGATAAGTATAGTTAAGATCTGTCACCATACAACATTATCACAATATTATTGACTATAGTCCACATGCCGTACTTTTCATCTCTATGCCTTATTTATTTTATAACTGGAAGTTTATACCTCTTAATTCCCTTCACTTATTTTGCCCATCCACTCAAACCCCTTCCTCTTTGGCAATCACCAGTATGTTCTCTGTTTTTATGGGTCTGTTTCTGCTTTGATTGTTCATTTGTTTTGTTTTTCTGATTCCACATATAACAAAAATAGTATGGTATCTGTCTTTGTACACACACACACACACATACACACACTACTTTTTTTTATCCATTCATCTATTGATAGGCACTTGGGTTGCTTTCATATCTTGGCTATTATAAATAATGCTGCAATATATATAGGGGTACATATATCTTTTTTGGGGACATATACATATATCTTCTTGAATCAGTGTTTTCACTTTCTTTGGGTAAATATCTACTAGTGGAAGTACCAAGCATATGGTATTTCTGTTTTTAGTTTTTTAAGGAACTTCCATACTATTTTGCACAATGCTTGCACCAATTTATATTCCCACCAACAGCCCACAAGGGTTCCCTTTACTCCACATCCTCACTAACACTTGTTATTTCTTGTGTTTTTGATACTAGCCATTCTGACAGGTGTGAGGTGATATGTCATTGTGGTTTTGATTTGCATTTCCCTGATGATTAGTGATGTTGAGCATCTTTTCCTGTTGGCGGTCTGGAAAAATGTCTGTTTAGGTCCTTTGCCCATTTTTTAAAAATCAGGTTTCTTTTTGGTGTTGAGTTGTGCAAGTTTTTAAAATATGTTTTGGATATTAATCCCTTATTGGATAACATTTGGAAATATCTTTCCCCATTCAGTAGATTTCCTTTTCATTTTGTGGATGGTTTCCTTTGCCGTGAAAAACTTTTTATTCTGCTATAGTCCCAATAGTTTATTTTTGTTGTTGTTTGCCTTGCCTGAGGAGACATACCTAGAAAAATGTTGCTACGGATGATGTCAAAGAGATTAATGACTATGTTTTCTTTAAGGAGTTTTATGGTTACAGGTCTCATATTTAGATCTTTAATCCATTTTGAGTTTATTTTTGTGTATGGTGTAGGAAAATGGTCCAGTTTCATTCTTTTGCATGTCGCTGTCCAATTATCCCAGCACAATTATTGGCAAGACTGTCTTTTCCCCATTATATACTTGCCTCCTTTTGTCATAGATTAATTGATGACCACATGAGCATGGGTTTATTTTTGGGCTTTCTATCCTGTTCTATTGATCTGTATGTCTATTTTTGTGCCAGTACCATACTGTTTTGATTACTATAGCTTTATAGTATATCTTGAAATTTGAGATGTGATACCTCCAGATTTGTTTTTCTTTCTCAAGATTGATTTGGCTAGAAATGCAACTAATTTTAGTATGTTGATTTTTTATCCTTCAACTTTATTGAATTCATGTATTAGTTTTAACGGTTTTTCGGTGGCATCTTAATATTTTCTACATGTAATATGTCATCTGAAAAAAGAGATAATATTGTTTTTTTCTTTCCTGTTCTGATGCATTTTATTTCCTTTTTTTCCTTGTCTGATTGCTCTGACTAGAACTTCTATTACTATATTGAATAAGAGTGGTGAGGCTGGACATTTTTGTCTTGTTCCTGATCTTAGATGAAAAGCTTTCAACCTTTTATTATGGAGTATGGTATTAATTATGGGCTTGTTATATATGGCCTTAATTATGTCAAGGTACATTCCTTCTATATCAATTTGTTGAGAGGCATTTTTTAATCCTGAATGATTGTTGATTTTTGTTAAATGCTTTATTGAGATGATCATATAATTTTTATCTTTCATTTTATTAATGTGATGTATCACATTTATTGATTTGTATATGTTGAACAATTTTTCATTTGAGGGATAAATTCCTATTGAGCATGGTGTATGATCCTTTTAATGTGTTTTGAATTTGGTTTGCTAGTATTTTGTTGGGCATTTTTGCATCTGTATTCATCAGATATATCAGCTGTCATTTTCTTTTCTTGGGTCCCTACCTAGCTTTTGTATCAGGGTGATGCTGGCTTTATAAAATGAAAATAAAATTTGGGGGTGTTCCCTCCTCTTCAATTTTTGGAAGAGTTTGAGAAGGATTGGTATTAATTCTTTAATTCTTTAAATGTTTGGGAAACCATGTGGTCCTGGGCTTTTCATTGTTGAGAGATTTTTAATTACTGATTCAATCTCCTCACTCATTAATGGTCTTTTCAGATTTACTGTTCCTTCATGATTCATCTTGGTAGGCTGTTATTTTCTAGGAATTTATCTATTTAGGTTACCTAATTTGTTGACATGTAGTTGTTCATAGTAGTCCATTATGATCCTTTGCATTTCTGTGGTATCAGTTGTAATGTCTCCTCTTTCATTTATAATTTTATTTATTTGGATCTTCTCTCTCTTTTTTTCTTGGTTAGTCTAGCTAAAGGTTTGTCCACTTTGTTTATCTTTTCAAAGAACTCTTAGTTCTGTTGCTTTATATTTGTATTCTTTATTGCATTTATTCTCTAATCTTTATTATTTCTTTCCTTCTGCTAACTTTGGGCTTAGTTTGTTCTTCTTTTCCTAGTTCCTTGAGGTGTAAAGTTAGCTTTTTTTAAATTTGTGAACTCTCTTTTTTTCTTGATGTATATGTTTATCCCTGTAAACTTATTTCTTAGGATCACTTTTGTTGTATTTCATATATTTTGGGATAGTGTGTTTCCATTTTTGTTTGACCCAGATACTTTTTTTATTTCCCTTTTAATTTCTTCTTTGATTTATTGGTTGTTTAAGAGTGTGTTGTTTAATTTCCATGTTTTGTAAATTTTCTAGTTTTCTTACTGTTATTGATTTCTAGTTTCATATTATTGTGGTCAGAAAAGATACTTGGTATGATTTTAATCTTCTTAAATTTGCTAAGATTTGTTTTGTGGCCTAACATATGAGTTGTCCCAGAAAATGTTTCCTGTGTGCTTGAGAAGAACATGTATTCTGCTTTTGTAGGATGGCATGTTCTGTACATGTCTGTTAGGTCCATTTGGTCTGTACATGTCTATAGGTCCATTTGTTGTTCAAATCTGTTTCCTTATTGATTTTCTGTAAGGATGATCTATCCATTGTTGAGAAAGGGATAATAAAGTCCCAACTATTACTGTATTGCTATTTATGTCTTCTCTTAGTTCTGTTAGTATTTGCTTTATAAATTTAGGTGCTCCAGTACTGAGTGCTTAAATATTTACAATTATCATATCTTATTAGGATGGACTGGCCCCTTTATCATTACATAATGATCTTCTTTGTCTCTTTTTTTTTTTTTAAAGATTTTATTTATTTATTTGAGAGAGAGAATGAGAGACAGAGAGCACAAGAGGGAAGAGGGTCAGAGGGAGAAACAGACCCCCCGCCGAGCAGGGAGCCCGATGTGGGACTCGATCCCGGGACTCCAGGATCATGACCTGAGCCGAAGGCAGTCGCTTAACCAACTGAGCCACCCAGGCGCCCTGATCTTCTTTGTCTCTTTCGACCATGTTTAGCTTAAAGTCTATTTTGCCTAATATAAATATAACTACCTCAGCTTTCTTTTGGTTCTCATTTGCTTGAAATATGTTTTCCATCCCTTTATTCTCAGTCTATGTGTGTCTTAAACCTAAACTATGTCTCTTGTAGGGATCATACTGTTAGATCTAGTTTTTTTTTTTTAATCCATTCATCCATTTGATGTCTTTTGATGGAAGAATTTACTCCATTTACATTTAAAGTAATTATCAATAGCTAAAGACTTATTACTATTTTGTTTTCTGAGTGTTTTGTAGATTCTTTGTTCTTTGCTCCTTATTTTCTCTTCTTTCGTGATTTGATGACTTTTTGTAGTAGTGTGCTTTGATTCCTTTACATAATCTTTTGCGTGACTACTATATGTTGTTTGTGGTTTCCATGGGGCACATAAATTATAACATCTTATTTTAAGCTGATAACAACTTAACTTTAAAGCATTTCTAAACTTCATGCTTTTGCTTCTCTCACCTTCTCACATTGTTGGTTATTGATATCCAGTTTACCTAATTTTTAAAAAAAGATTTATTTGAGAGAGAGAGAGTGCGAGCATGCGCATGGGGGGAGGGGTCGTGCAGAGGGAGAGGGAGAAACAGACTCTTCACTGAGCAGGAGCCTGATGCAGGGCTTGATCTCAGGACCCCGAGATTATGACCTGAGCTGAAGGCAGATGCTTAACTGACTGAGCCACCTGGGTGTCCTCAGCTTACTTATTTTTTATTTTGTGTATCCAATAAAAAATTATTTAAGTCATGGTTATTTTTTTTAAATTTTATTTTATTATGTAGTCACCATACATCATTAGTTTTTTTTTCTTTTTAAATAGGATAATATCTTTTTTTTAAAGATTTTATTTATTTATTTGAGAGAGAATGAGAGCACGAGAGGGAAGAGGGTCAGAGGCAGAAGCAGACCCCCCCCGCTGAGCAGGGAGCCCAATGTGGGACTCGATCCCGGGACTCCAGGATCATGACCTGAGCCGAAGGCAGTCGCTTAACCAACTGAGCCACCCAGGTGCCCCATCATTAGTTTTTGATGTAGTGATCCACGATTTATTGTTTTCATATAACATCCAGTGCTCCATGTTTTTTTAACTTCTAAGCTAGAGTTGTAAGTGAATTATTCACTGTCTTTACAATATTAGAGAATTTAGCTTTGAATATATATTTACTATTATCAGTGTCTTTTACACCTACATTCATATGTTTTGATATTAGTTAGCACTCTTTTATTTATGCTTGAAGAACTCTCTTTAGCATTTCTTGTGAGGCAGATCTAGTGGTGATAAACTCCTTCATCTTTTGTTTGGGAAGGTATCTTTCCTTCATTTCTGATGGACAGCTTTGCTGGGTATAGTTTTCTTGGTTTACAGTTTTTTTTCTTTCAATATTTTGAATATATCATCTCATTCTTTCCTGACCTGAAAAGTTTCTGTTGAGAAATCTACACATAGTCTTATGGGGGTTACCTTGTATATGACATGTCACTTTTCTCTTGTTGCTTTCAAATGTATCTCTTTGTCTTTGATTTTTGACAGTTTAATGATAATGTGTCTCAGTGTGGCCCTTTTCAGGTTCAGCCTATTTGGGATCTTCTGGACCTCATGAATCTAGATGTCTTTTTTTCTCTCTAGGTTTGAGAAGTTTTTAACCATTACTGCTTTAAATATACTTTTTTTTTTTGTCCCTTTCTTTCCTCCTCTTGGAATTCCCATAATGTGTATATTGTTTTCCATAATGTGTACATTGTTTCCTTGGTGATGTCCCATAAGTTCCATAGGTGTTCTTCACTCTATTCTTTTTTCTTTTTGCTCCTCTGACTGCATAATTCCAAATGACCTATCTTCTGATTTACTGAATCTTCTCCCTGTTTGATCAAGTCTGTTGTTGAAGCTCTATTCAAATGTTCAACTCAGTCATTGTCTTATTCAGCTCTTAAGTTCACTAAACTTCTTAAGAGATTTTTCTGAATTGTCAGACAGTTTATAGATCTCCATTTCTTTAGGGTCTGTTATTGGAGCTTTATTAATTTCTTTTGTTGGTGTCATTTTGCCTGATTCTTTGTGATCTTTGATTTCTTGCTTTGGTATCTGGGCATATGAGGAATGGGCTCCTCCTCCAGACTTTATAGGTTCACTTTGGCAGAGATAGTCCTTCACCAGTCATCTCAGTTTGGGGTTCTGGACCAGTCACTTGGTAGTGTTTTGGGGCAGGTGGGGTTTGCTATCAGGGTCTCTATTTGGTTAGGCTACTGCCCAAGCACTGAGGTTTAGAGTAGTGCCATTGGCTGAGAATAGTTGGGTAGGACTTCTGCCTTAGTTCTCTGACCAAGCAAGACTGTATGATGGTTCTGCAGTTGACTAGATTCTCTGGTTAGTCTTCTCAATCAGGCGGGACTGGATGCTATAATCGGCCCTTGGGTGGGGCTGTGAACTTGCTTCCCTGTCTGCGTGGGGTGGCAGTATGGGCTCCATACCCATTACAGCTCGATGGTTGGGGACCTGAATCCAGCAGGGCTGCCCACCAAGCTTCCTGGCAATTTGGGACCACTGGCTTGGCTCTGCACATGGGCAGAGCCATTGGCTGGGCTCTCTGTTTGGGTGCCATTGTTGTTGGGGTTGTCAGATGGACTACACAGCTTCTCAAGTATTCCTTTTTTTTTTTTTTTTAAAGATTTTATTTATTTGAGACAGAGAGAATGAGAGACAGAGAGCATGAAAGGGAGGAGGGTCAGAGGGAGAAGCAGACTCCCTGCCGAGCAGGGAGCCCGATGCGGGACTCGATCCCGGGACTCCAGGATCATGACCTGAGCCGAAGGCAGTCGCTTAACCAACTGAGCCACCCAGGCGCCCTTCTCAAGTATTCTTGGTAAGAGTTCCTGGTCAGGCAGGGATGGAGGCTATATTCAGCCCCAGGCAGGGCTTCAGATTTACTTCTCAGCCTGGGTGGGACTATCTAACAGGCTCCAGGGCTAGTAGAACTCAATGGCTGGGGACCAGAATTAGGCAGAAGTGTTCAATGACTTCCCTGGCCAGACAGGGCCAACATCTTAGCTCTGCAGATGGGCAGAGCTGCTGTGTCTGTGCTCTCTCCTTGGGTAACTCTGCAAGTGGGCTCCTGGGTGCCCTGGTGAGGTTTCCTGGTTGGATGAAACTGAGGTGTATACTCAGCAGTGGGAGGATCATGAACCCACTTACCTACCTGGACAGGGTAGCAGAGCAGGGTCCAAGACTGGCACATCTCACTGACCAGGAAACCAAATTATGCAGACCTGTGCACTAAGCTACCCGGCCAGACAGGACCACCAGCTGAGCTCTGTAGGCAGGCAGAACTGCTGGCTGGGCTTTCTGTTCAAGTGCTGCTGGCCTACCTAGCTTTCCAGGAGTTCTTGCAAGGTTTCCTGGTCAGGCAGGGAGGGGGCTGCACCTAACAGTAGGTGGGGCTGTGAATTAGATTTCTTGTCTGGGTGGGGTGGCAGAATAATCTCCAGGGCTGGCAGGGCTTGTTGTTCAGGGTCCTGAATCAGGCAGAACTGCACACCAAGTTCCCTAACTGTATGGGGCCACTGGCTTGGCTCTGTAGATGGAGCCCTGGTTGCTGTAAGCCCTGCCCACCTGCTCCATCACAACTTGATCTCCAGTGGTGAAGCCCTGCAGATTCCCCCCATGATCACTGGTGAGGTGACACCCAAGTAGGCCTTCTGGGAAATGATCCACAACACTTGTGGAGCTGGCTGTTCATCTTGGGCTCTCTGGAACCCACAAGGAACTCTGGTGGCAGTGAGAGGTAGGGATGTGCAGGAGGGAGACCAACTTTGTATTGTTTCCTTTAGCTTTGAATAGATTGGAGCTTGGTTGTGCTATACTCCTCAGAGGACAGACATGACTAAAATATGAGAAACAGTACTAGCTTTCTTTGATTACTTTCCTCTCTCTGTTTGCTGCTATTTTGGAAATCTCACTCATTCCAGTTGTCTTTCATTCTATCCCCTTTATCTTTTCCTTCCATTACTCCAAATTCTTTGTCAAATTTCTGATGCTTATTAAAAAGATGATTCTCTGAAGATTAGAAATGTGAAGTAAATATGTTTTGGTAGAAATTTGAGATTAAAAACATATTAAGCATTAAATTAATCAAAATTATTGGAATGTGCTGATTATGATTAATTATTGGGTAAAATGTTCTGACAACCTAGGAATGTTCCCCCTGGTTTGACTCCACTCTTAATCCACAACTCCATCTCTAAATAGCAGTGTCTTTGTAGTGCATCTTTTACAACTTAGTGGAATCACTGAGTTTCAGATTTTCTTTCTTCTTCAGGCCTGCCAGCCATAGACCAATTAATCTGAAAATATGAACATTTGAGGAGGATATTCTTCAGTGACTCAGCAGGGCAACAGATGGCAAAATGTTAAATGTTTATTCCAAATCCATTTCCATATTGAATTCATATCCACAAGTGCTTAAAAACATTTTTGTTTGGATAGAAACTGTTGTTCACTATCAGACAACAATCTCTGTTTGAAAACACCATCATTTCAATTACAACATCTTTGACAGGTGTGGGGCAGTCATTGCAATTTCAGGTATCATGAATCTATCCTTCCTTACCTCACACTCTATTTTACTTACCAAGGATATATTTTCAAATGTTGGGTTTTCATAACATTTGTTAATTCATGTATTCATTCATTCATCACAAAACTTGTGTTGAGCACTTATACAGGTATATTATACAAGTATTTACAGATAAAAAGACAATAAAATGGCTTGCAGTCAGAGACTCTAGAGTCCATTGGATTTAGTAGCTTCATCAATAAGATTTAATCCTATTAAAGCATTTTAAAGATAACCCTGCTTTCAATTTTTGTTGGGCATACCTTTCATTCTAAAGTACCTTGAAGATTATTTAGGAAAGCTGGCTTGGTGCCTATCTACCAGAGGCCGATTTACCTGGAAGGGAATAAAATTTATATTTCAGAGTCCATGCTGCTTGCATAGATCAGTTTCAAGGTTCTGAGAGGGACCCAATAATGTGTTTATGTGGTCCTAGTTTTTGTAAAATTTTTAAGGGTAAGGTATTTTAACTGTAATTGGTTAAGACCAGTGCCTCTTTCCATTCTGAATTTCCCCTGTTGTTCTTTTCCTTACACTAGATGGTAATGGAAGAGCTATGGACATTATGGGAGTCCAGCTAAGCGGAAGCTGTGTTAGGATTCACTTAGTTTGGGTTTTGTAAGATATATTTATGGTTTGCAGTCTACTCCATGAATAGTTTTCTAGCTGTCCCATGTAGAAATAATATAAGTATATGCCTACTGCTCACTGAAATGACTTTCCTGATGTTTTAATCTGAAGTTGCAAGAAGAGAAGTCCTAGTATATAGCTGTGCCCAGCATGAGATGCATGTGGTATGGAGAAGGAACAGTTTAAAATGTGGGGAGCTACAATATGTGGGAAAGTCTTTCAAACTGTAGATGTATAAAATTGTAAGCAATAGATTTAATTTTTACAATGCTTAAACAAAATGGAAGTTCTTTCTCGATGAAATTATATTCTTTGATGCAGTGCACACAATTATAAATGCACTGTATAGCCTTTTTATTTATGAGAACTGCATGGAATAGAATTTGTTAGAATTTCTATATTTGTAGGACATAAACTATAGCTGTAGCATAAAGTAGATAACACATTATGTGACATTTTATATTTTAAGCATTCTAATGTGTAGCACCTTAGGATAGCCTTGTCACGAATAGTTATGAAGCCAAAATAAACCATTCTAAACTACCAAGTATACAGAATTAATTTTGAACAATTACTCTAGAGGAAAAAATCAGTTAAAAAATTTCTATATAGAGGGGTGCCTGGGTGGTTCAGTCAGTTAAGCATTCAACTCTGGATTTTGGCTCAGGTCATGATCTCAGGGTGCTGAGATCGAGCCCTGCATCAGGCTTCATGGGGAGTCTGCTTCTCTCCCTCTTCCTCTCCCTCTGCCCCTCCCCCTCCCCCTGCTCACACACTCTCTCTCTAAAATAAATAAATCCTTAAAAAAATTTCTATATCAAAAATGATATTACAATGTTCTTGTCATATGAAGAGGTAGCAGAGTAACAGCCAAAAGATGTAGGACAAAAAATACACAGATGTGTCAGTAAGTTAATAAAAATATTCTGGTGACTTTCTGGATTTCATGATTTTTGTTAGCTTTTAAAATTTGTAGTTCTAATTTCTTTTCTCATTCTAAATAAATACTTATATGTCTGCCTAGTTTTATATTAGTATTTTTGCATTATTTCTCTTAAAGGTATCTCTCAAAATGTATATGTTTCACAGCTCCCCAAAATTGGATCTGCTATCTGCCCCAGATTTCATTTTGTTTGTCCAGTGATTTCTCAAGACTGGCTAAATCTTCGGGACTTTATTAACCCTAGGGAAGGAAGTGCAGGCATTAGGGAGTGGTGCAGTGAAGGGTGAGGCTAGGATAAAAATGGGGGAAAAGGGAAGTTAGTGGATTGAACACTTACATGGTTGATTTAAAATTGGTAGTGGATTAAGAGAATGAAAACATGGGAAGAAGAATGGAAATGGAAAAAAGGAAGATGAATGGGACAGCAAATCTATTTAGTTTAGTGGAAAGAAGACAGAAGTTGGAATCAGAAAGCAAGTTCCTTAAACTGTCCAGCAGTAGGTCATACCTACATGATCAATTCATTTATGGCCTCTGGGCTTCTTGCTTCCTCCTGTGGATTGTCAGGACTAAAAACAACTATAGCAAGCCCCCAACCCACTCATGGCTCTTACCCTTGTCGTTGATCCAATTAAGCATTGTGAAGGAGGGCAGGGAGCTGCAGCAAAACGCAGAATCCCAGATGTGGGGAAAAAAACCTGAGAGACCAATGTGAAGTGAAAATGAGGCCAGGCATTGCCCACTTATGGAGGGAAAGGAGACAGGAGGTAGAAGAATGATTTGGGATATATGAGGTAAAAGAGGAGGGGAAAACAGATTCTTCTAACTGCTATGTGATGGACAGAGAAGAAGAAAAATGCCTCTTTGATTGAAGTGGCAGAAGAAGAACAGAAAAATGGGCAAAGCCTTCCAGGGCTCTTGGGTTAAAAAGCTTGAAAGCGGTAGTGCCAACAAATGTATGGTCATTTGGCCAAAAGGTTGATTGTCAGTATATCTGCATCAGTCAGGCTGATGAATGGCTAGCTCCAGGGCTCTTGGACACATACTGGGTCTATCTATGCAACTAAGTCTAAAAGAAACTCAGAGGCTCCATTCAGATAATGAGGAGTCTGGGTTACAATGGAATTTTGCAATGAAATACAAGGGCCAGCAAATAAAAATTTCAGTTTGTGCATGGTCTGTTGTCATTTTTGATGAAGTTGGTGGGGTTAGGGGAAAAATCATACTTTAGTTAGAAGAAAGTTCATTACAGAAAACCAATACATCATTTATAGGGGTGAAAAAAAACATACTTCAGGTGGCTTCTTTCTTGTTTGTTTTTGATATAATGTTCGATTCATTAGTTGTATATAACGCCCAGTGCTCATCACATCACATGCCCTCCTTATTGCCCATCACTGAGTTACCACATCCCACCCCCCCACACCTCCCTTTCTGTAACCCTCAGTTTGTTTCCTGGAGTCAAGAGTCTTATATGGTTTGTCTCCCTCTCTTATGTGCAGAGGACAATAGGGGAAGGGAGGGAAAACTGAAGGGGAAGAAATAAGAGAGGTGGCTTCTTCTGTAAAGAAAGTTAAGTTTGAAATGTTGACTTCTCAGTCGGTAAATTAGAACCTACACATTTACATTTATTTCAGTCTGTTGTTGGCTTTCTGGTCCGTATCTGTTGCCTAAACTAGGGCCCAGGAAACAGATACATATATGTGACAAGCGGCATGAGTACGGTCAAGGGCAGACGCGTGAGGAAAACCACAGGCTAAAGCCGAGCGCTACTCAGGAATGTGACGAAACTCTGTTCTTGACCGAACTTCAGTCAGGCTTCCCTGAGCCCTCTTCTCTATTAGGCCTGACCCAGGCCCCATCCCTACCTCCACCCTAGTCCTTGCTTGGCCTACGTAGCCTACATAGCCTGGTGTAGCAAGCATCTTACCGATTCAGTCTAGAGAGAATCCCCCATCCTTGATACGGGTCTGCCTTCGGCAAGAATCCTGTCTGGTCAGTTAAACAAGAACTCCCCCTACCCTTGGTGTCTTCTCTTGGTAATTCTCCACCAATTCTCTCCTTGGCTATAAATCCCCACTTGTTCCTGTTGTATTCGGAATTGAGCCCAGTTCTATACTGAGGTCTCTTTTTCCCTATGGCAATAGTTTCTGAATGAAATCTATTTTTGCTGCTTTACTGTCAATGTAGTTTTCTTTAACAAATGTGAGATTGTTACTGGAAACCATCATTCCAGGTTGGTAACCACCAAGTTGGCAAGCAGTCCACTGTGTTAGGCATTGGGAACACTCTTACCTGAATAATTTTAGTAACGTGCATAATTGCCACTTGTATACAATTAAGAATTTCACAGGCATTCACATGTATTATTTTATTTTTTCCTTACAACAACACTTGTGAGGTAGTCGGGGATCTTATGAATGAGGAAACAGGCTCAGAGCAATCACGTGTCTTGGTGAGGGTCACTTAGCAAGTGATAGCCAGACTAGAATTGAGGCTTTCAGAATCCTCACTCAGTGCTTTGAGTTACAATTAGAAATTTTTTTTTAGATGAAATAGATTTTATTATAGTAAAATTTCCACCCTTGCCCCCAACACTAATAGCTTGTACTTTACATTAATTTGATTGTTATTTCGTTTGTTCAAAACATAAAACAAGTCCACTGTAATAAAACAAAAATATGTTACTGTTTTACCTTTTCATGGTGTTACTTTTCATTTCTTTTTTTTTCCAATAAGCTTCGTATAGTCCCACTATAATTAGAATATAACACTTAAAAGAGACCTAGGGTACATTGGGGATGTCCTAGCAGAAAATGAATTGTTATGAATTTGCAGAGTTTTATGCAGAACCATAAAAGAAAGAGGTGGTGAATTGGTAACTTATCTTAGGCATTAGAATGAATAATTATTTCATGGATATCCTTGAACAATTTACTTCTTTCATATAGAGAATCAGAGTTTCAGTATCTTTAAATTATAACAGAAGATACTTAGACACATCATAAGCAAATCTTGGCTGTAAACAGCTGATTACAGGCTCAGTATACAGCATCTCCATCATTCAGCAAACTCATTGAAGTATCCATGATTCTCAGCCACTGGCTAAGATGCTAGAGGGAAAATGATGGCCAAGACGTGGTCCTTGCCCTCTGAAGCTCTTGGCTAGTTTGTGCAGGAGTGATGCAGTCAGACACCTAGTTCCAGAGCAGTGAGGAGGGGTGTGCTCTGCGTGTGAGTGGAGTGTGCTGATTGAAAACAGTCCTTGGTCTGCCTTGCTGTGTACCTGTCTATGGCAGGAGGCTGGACCAGCTGTTGTCTGAAGTTCTTTTCAGAACTTCTTTTCAGAACATTGAATCGCAAATCCTGTTTTCACAAGGGCTGCCATTTCCATTGCTATGGAAATGATGGTGATGTATATCACAAATTCAAATATTATGACATGAGTATGGGACTCAAGAGGAGGAAAAGATGAGCTGTAAAGGGGTACAGTTTTCCTCCAAGCCAAATACCTTTGCTAATGAGCAAGTATATTAACAAAAAAATATGAAAAACATATGAGAAGGCGATCGGCTGGGAGAATGGGATATGTGAGTGAGGTTCTTCAACAGATGTGCCTGGGGTGAGCTCAGTAGATAAATCTTAGCACCTTCCATTGGAACATTTCTCAAGCCAAAATGCTACTCCCTGGACAATCCAACAGCTGCAGTCTCCTGTTTTGACGTAGGAGGAGGTCGATAGGTCTCTGCCTGGGTAAAGAGGGAAATTAGCTACCTTTTGCCCCTGGGCCGTCTCCCCTCCAGGTGGGAGGTGATGCCTAATTTTAGGAGCTGCTGAGTTGGCATCAAGACAGATGCTGACGTGATGAGAAAGACCACCTTCTCTCTGAAGTGTTTTTGGTTGCACCCTCCCTGGCCTGGGTCTTGGGAGGAAAATTGTTCAAGCGCCACTGTGACCTGTTCTGTTCTTGTTCCTCTGAGAGTGTTTCAACAGTATTCCTGGAACAAACCCCCCCCTCGCCGCCGCCCCC
>NC_138372.1:134094989-134209479 GCF_054177405.1 Leptonychotes weddellii
AGCTCTATTTTCAACTTTTTGAGGAACCTCCATACAGTTTTCCAGAGTGGCTGCACCAGCTTGCATTCCCACCAACAGTGTAGGAGGGTTCCCCTTTCTCCGCATCCCCGCCAACATCTGTCGTTTCCTGACTTGTAAATTCTAGCCATTCTGACTGGTGTGAGGTGGTATCTCATTGAGGTTTTGATTTGGATTTCCCTGATGCTGAGCGATATTGAGCACTTTTTCATGTGTCTGTTGGCCATTTGGATGTCTTCTTTGGAAAAATGTCTGTTCATGTCTTCTTGTATTTTTATGTTAACCTGGTTTCATATCTTTCCTGGAGCTCTCCTATATGAATGTATATAGTGCTATCCTATTTTGTAAGACCGTATATGCTACTTGGATTCTAATGACCTCTTCTGTCATTTTCAAACACTCCCTCCTTCAGTGGATGGAGCCTGGGCTCTTCATTTGAATATGATGTTCATTAATGCCTTGATAATTTCTCCACTGGAACCATGGTTCCCATTTGCAGTTTGATGTCATTCACTCCTCACACACTCAGACACATATACATTTCACAGATGTGTCAAGAGAGGCCTCAAAATATTAAGAGGAAAAGTTTGCCAGGGCTACAGTGAAATTGTGTGGCAAAGCCAAGAATGAAAAAGTAAAAAATCTGGCTCGGAGTCCTTTTTTCTAATGACTAGAGACCACTCCCTCATTGGAACATATTTGATTTTAATACCTTAAAGGGACACAGGGAGCTGGCTGGTTTACAAAACTGAGAAATACTCTTTCTACTGGAGCAGCATGGCCTTCCCTGCCACCATCTTGAGGGAGCTTTTGATCTTCTTTACTAGATAAAGTCCCTCTCCTCCCCTGTCCTTTCTCTCCATACCTCTTCTTCCCTAACTCCCTCCTGAATGTTCTGGATCGAAGTTTATTCTGATACTAGTTGTTTAAGAGCAACAGAAATTTCTAAAGCACATAAAATTTTTTTTTTTTAAAGATTTTATCCATTTATTTGACAGAGAGAGACAGCGAGAGAGGGAACACAAGCAGGGGGAGTGGGAGAGGGAGAAGCAGGCTCCCCGCAGGGCAGGGAACCCGATGTGGGACTCCATCCTAGGACCCTGGGATCATGACCTGAGCCGAAGGCAGTCGCTCAACCGACTGAGCCACCCAGGCGCCCGCACATAAAATGTTTATAAGTATGTAGAATGATACAGAATCTAGATAAGGAGACAATTCTTAGGAGTTCATGTCTCTATTGATATCTTAGAGAAGGGGATCTGGAAACAAAGTACTTTTATTCTTTTTCTGTCTAAATTGAGCTTGCCCTCCTTGAATTGTCAGAGAAATCTCTTGCTTTATTGAATCCAAAACTTCCTGAACTCAATTCTTTTCCTTTTCTTTTTGTTGCGCTTCATCCTCTCACCCTAGATGGTTGGGTTTTCTTTGATGTCATTGTAAGCTCTTTCTTTTATTCATTAATAATTTACTGAGCACCTACTACATTCTATGTATCCTGTTGGCTTGAGATAGTAAAATACATAATGTCCTTATTGTATTCTTGAAGAGCTTACTTTGTATGTGATAGTGGTGAAAGAGAGGGAGAGATAGAAAAACCTCTCCAAACAACTAACAATTAAATAATTTGATACATGTTGAAAGCTCTAAATGAGAAGGCATAAGACTTCTCTAGAACAGGCAGAGAGGCAGCCATTGTTTGCCCATTAACATGATTTGTTGGTCATTTAGCATGTTTTTCCTGATGGTATGATCTTAACTATGTTGTAGATCAGCAAATTCAAGCTTATATCTGCCCTTTAATAAATCAGATCATTTGAACATTTGTACTGGACTACATCAGTATTGGCTTTCTTTAGACCTGATTTCTTTTTTTTTTTTAAGACCTTATTTATTTGAGAGTGAGAGAGAGAATGAGCAGGTGGAGAGGCAGAGAGGGAGAGGCGGACTTTCCTGCTGAGCAGGGAGCCTGTTGCAGGGCTCGATCCCAGGACCCTGGGATCATGACAGGAGCTGAAGGCAGACGCTTAACCAGCTGAGCCACCCAGGCACCCCTAGACCTGATTTCTGACCTTTGCTTTGGTATGATACCATGAGCTCATATTTGGGGGCATCATTAAAACAAGTCCTATGAAACTTGTCATTGTGTTTATTGTAATAACATATTTAAAAAATACTTTATATAGTGTTTTCTCTATGAAGATTCAGGGGAGAATTTTTTTCCAGGCTCGGGATTAGAACAGTTACATATTTTTAGAGAACTTATTTCTTTTCAGCTTATGGAGATTTTGACCCTTTTAACTGATTGTGCTTTCCTTTTTTGAGCTAGGTCTTAATAATCATGTAGTCCAATCACTCCTATCCAATACTTATATCCCCTCAACTAGATGTCTAATCCAGTATTTTTCAACATTTCAACATATGTGTGTACATACACTCAACAAAAGTAATTAGAAATAAAGTTTTACAAAGCAATACTAATTTCTATTGCAATGCCCTACATTTCTTATTCTCTTCTGTTCCATCCCATCCTGTTTCATTCCATTCCTTTCCAATTTCTTAAAAATGCTGGTCACAACTCATAAATTGATTTCAAAACTCTTTAGTGAATTGTGACCCACAGTTTGAGAAGCACTGATTCAATCCTTTCCTTGAACATTTCCAGCTACAGACAACTTAATACTTCCCAAGAAAGCCCATTTTATCATTGGAAAATTTGGAGCTCCTCTCAACTGAACTTAAACCTGCCTCCTTGGTAGATCTTGCCCAGTATCCTCCTAATTCTGTCTTTCAGTTTCATGTAGAACAGTCCAATGCTTCTTATTCCTGACCACTCTTCCAATATTTGGAGAGAATGCACCCCCCTAAAAACTCCTCACCCATTTATATTTGGTTGTGGCTCCGGCAAGAGGCTTGGTGGCCAGATGTCAATAGCTGAAGAAAAGTGTTAGGCCAGGGCAATTAGAAATGTTCCCTGAAGCATTTGAGTAATTTGAAGGAAAGTGTTGCTTTTTAAAAATGTGCTCAATTTAACTGAACAATTGCCCCAATTCCCTACTTTATTTCAGCTGTGGAAAACCTGGCCCAACTTCTGCTACATATTGATTTTGCTCAAAGGTGGCAAGTGACAACACAGCCATTACATAAATGACATGAGAAAACAGCCTTCTTCCCCTAAGGTATTTCGCACACTCCACAGATGGCAACGACCTAATTCAGTCCAAAGAAGAAACAAGTGAAATCATTCACTCAATTACTTTCATTGGGTAGAGGCAGTGTGGCTCTCTCGGCTTTCCCAGAAGAAAAAAAAACCTTCCTGAAACTGCCATGCACGGGCAATTTCATTACAACAGAGTTCCAGTCACCTCTTATTTTCTTAAACTTGTATTATTGAAAGATTAGTCTTCTGTTTATGGTTACATTGCCAAGTATCCAAGGCAGAACTCTCTCCTTCATTCAGAGTTAATCGAACTGAAATGGACATGGCATTACCAAGACCCATGGCCCTATGAGATCAGAAGAATTACTCAATCTGTACCACTTAGGATAGAAGTTTTTGAAAAAAGTTAGGATAAATTGACAAAGATTGCTTGCCTCAGAATAGAGAGTTCAAAATGCTGTTCAGAAATACTTTATTATAATTACATGCTGTAATGGGAAAGATTAAAATGTTGAATGGCTGGATGGTAGGACTCACTTAAGTAATGGCTAAGCCTAACGTTGAGAGGTGACCAAGGGTATTCACTTTTTTATTTATTCTTATAGACAAAAGTAAACATCAAATCTATGTCCTTGAAGGGAAATTTTGGAGAGAATGATTCTCTAACTTGATTATAAATTCTCTAAATATGTTAGTTTTGAGAGGAACCTCCTTGTCTTATACAATCCTTTAGCTGGAGTCCACAGAACTTTAACTGAAGCTCAAGAATAATACATGAATATTTAAAGCAACTGATGAGGATGAACCAAGTTAAGAATTAGCATATATTTTCTGCTTTCATAAGATTTCAATTTTGAGATAGGTCTTTGGTATTTTCATATGGTTTTACTTTAAGGTGGATTCATTCAGAAAACATACTGAGAAAAAGAGCAATTATCCCATAAATAATCTTTTCTTAGTTCTCTGTTTCTCTTTCCCATTTCTAGTTTGTGTCATATTTTAGTCTTTCTCAGTTTAGTCTATTCTTGGCTAAGATTTCTTGTTTTTAATTTCTTTATTAATTTGAATTTATGCATTTCAATTTGGTGCCCTTGTGAGAAGTGACAACTAAGAGCCTTACTAAAGTCTTGGCTAAGGCCTAAGTCCTTTGACAACAAATGGCCAAGGATGGTGTGTGTGTGGGAACTAAGCAGGAGAAGAATAAAAATCTGTATTATTTTCCATGATACCATTTATCAGATGGGAATGGTGTTCATGGGATTAGCAAGAGATGACTTTCTTAGAAGGGGAGATGCTGGGGGTGCTTGGGTGACTCAGATGGTTAAGCATCTGACTCTTGATTTCAGCTCAGGTCATGATCTCAGTGTGGTGAGATCTAGCCCTGCATTGGGCTCCATGCTGCATGTGGAGCCTGCTTAAGATTCTCTCTCTTCCTCTCCCTCTGCCCCTCCCTGCTCCACTTGTGTGTGAGCACACACACACACTCTCTCTCTAAAATAAATAATTTAAAAAATAATAAAAAAAGAAGGGAAGATGCTGCTGTTTGAACATAGAAGATACTCTCAGCCAGGTGGAACTTTAAATAAACATGAACAAAAAACACACAATAATTTAGGAAGGATAATGAATATTATTAGCCTATTGTGCATTTACTAGCTGCTTTCATTTTATTTTTCCCTCTTGCTTTGAAGTGATTGGGAAAAATCAAGATTTGGAAAAACTCATTGTAAGGGTTACAAGATGCTGGCCTAAAGGCTGAAAATATCCTGTAGATGGATTTTGTTTGGCACATGTGATGTTAAAAAATAAAAACATTCATGATAAAAACTTCCAGAAAAATAGGATATAGGGGAACTTCTTCAACTTGATAAAGAACATTTACAAAAACCTACAGCTAACATTATATTTAATGTTGAAAAACTGAATACTTTGCTCCTCAGATCAGGAACAAGACAAGGATGATCGTTCTTACCACTCTTATTCAACAGAGCACTGGAAGTTCTAGTTAGTGCAATAAGGCAAGAAAAGGAAATAAAAAGCATGCTGATTGGAAAAGAAGAAATATCATTGCCCCAATTTGCAGATAATATGATTGTCTATATAGAGAATTCAAAAGAATCTACCAAAAAACTCCTAGAACTTACTAAATTTAGTAAAGTCATAGGAAACAAGATAAACATACCAAAAAAAATAATATTTCAGTACAGTAGCAATGATCATGCAATACTGAAATTAAAAGTACAATATCTTTTACAATTGCTGAAAAAATACTTGGGTGTAAATCTAACAGAACATGAACAGGACTTATAGGATGACAAGTACAAAACATTGATGAAATAAGTAAAAGAAGATCTAATTAATGGAGATGTAGTATGTTCATGGATTGGAAGACCTAACATACTAAAGATGTCAGTTCTCCCCAAACTGACATTGAGTTTTAATGCAATTCAAAATCCCAGCATAATTTTTTGAAGATGTAGAAAAGATTAGTCAAAAATTGTGTGGAAAGGCAGAGGGACTAGAATAGTTTATATATTTGAAAAGAAGAATAGAGTGGGAGAATCAACCTACCCATTTTCAAGACTAATTGTGTAATTACAGTAATCAAGACTATGGGGTATTAGCAGTGGGATAAATACATCAATAAATGGGATAAAATACAGAACCCAGAAATAGACCCACATAAATATTCCCAAATATTTTTTGACAAAGGTGCAAAAGCAAATGGTACCAGAGCAAGTAGATATCCAGACATAAAAAAATGAACCTCACCCTGAGTCTTACATTTTATATAAAAATTAATTCAAAAATATAAATATATATCTATAATAATCTTAGAAACAACAAAGGAAAAAAATCTCTGAAAACTAGAGCTAGGCAAAAAGTCCTTAGGTTTGACACCAAAAGCACAATCTATAAATAGTAAATTGGATAGACTACATAAAAATTAAAAACCAAATGCTCTATAGAAGACTAAAAGAATGAAAGACAAGCTACAAACTGGCTGAAAATATTTTCAAACTACACTTCCTACAAAGATGTAGTATCTAGAACATATGAAGGAATCTCAAAACTCAACAGTTAAAAAAAACAAAACATCAAACCAAACAAAAATACAATCCAATTGAGAATGAGCAAAAGACATAAACATTTATCAAAGAGGATATACAGATGGCAAACAAGCACACTGAAAGATATTTAACATCATTAGCCATTAGGGAAATGCAAATTAAAACTACAATGAGATATTACTACAAACATGTCAGAAGGGTAAAATAAAAAACAGTGGCATCAAATGCTGACAAAAGTACAGAGAAACTGTCTCACTCATACATTGCTATCAGGAATGTAAAATGGTACAGCCATTCTGGAAAACAGTTTGACAGTTTCTTAAAAATCAAAACATGTAACTAACATAGAACCCAGTGATTGCACTCCTGGGCATTTATCCCAGAGAAATGAAAACTTTTGATTATACAAAAACATGTACATGAATGTTTATAGCAGCTTTATTCATAATAGCCAAAATTTTGAAACAGATATCTTTAAATGGGTAAATGGTTAAACCAACAGTGGTACATCCCTACCATGGAATAGTACTCAGCAATAAAAAACCCCAAAATATTGATAAATGTAACAATATTGATTAATCTCCAGAAAATAATCCAGAATGAGGGGGAGAAAAACAGTCTTGAAAGTTTACATACTGTGATTCTATTTTTAGATTTTATTTATTTACTAGAGAGAGAGAGAGAGAACATGTGCACACACAAGCAGGGTGGGGCAGAGGGGGAGGGAGAGGGACAAGCCAACTCCCCACAGAGCATGGACTCCAACACAGGGCTCAGTCTCATGACCCTGAGATCATGAGCTGAGCCCAAACCAGGAGTTAGATGCTCAACTGGTTGAGTCACCCAGGCACCCCTATTGTGATTCTGTTTCTATAACATTTGTGAAATGACAAAATTTTGGAAATTGAGAACAGACTAGGGATTGCCAGGGATTCAGGAGAAGGTGGGAGCAGGAAGTAGTTGAAATTATAAAAAGGTGACTTGAGGGACCCTTGTGGTGATGGAAATGTTCTGTATCCTGACTGTATCAATGTCAACACTCTGGTTGTGATATTATAATGTTATAAAATAGTCTCTCAAGATGCTACCTTTGTGGAAAACCAGGTAAAGGGTACAAAGGACCATTGTATCATTTGTATCATTTTTCACAACTGTATATGAATCTATAATTATCTCAAAAATTTAAAGCTTCATTTTATCAGAACCCTATTTTCAATTTAATTCATTAAATTAGTTCCCACTAATTCAAATTAATTTCAACTATTTTCAGTTTAATTTAAAACCTAATAGTTTGCTTTATACAGTTTTGTTATCTGTCTGACACCTATAGGCATGAGAGAGAAAGAAAAAGAGAGAATGGGATCTTGCTAACAAAATACACAGAAGAAATGCTATGTAGTGTTCCTCTATTGGGGACAGATTTATTCTTTTTAGAAAATTGGGTGGGTTTTAGCATTTGGAAACATTGTATTTTCATATTAGTTCAGAGATCCATACTGGAGAATGGGGCCATATCTGTCGTAACACATTATGCTTTAAGGATCTCTGCATGTATCTCCCTTTCATTAAATTCCTTGAGGGCTGGGTCCATGACTTGTTTGTTCTTTATTTTCTTTTCCATCTACCTTCTTTCCTCCACCTAGCATAGAAGCTTAATCTAGCAGTTAATAGGGGAGAGAAGAGGTTTCTAAGTTGTTTAGTAACACAGCATGATCATAATACTAACCACAAATACCCATGACCTAGTAACTACCTTTCTAACCATAATATGCATGACTTCCTCCCGGGTGCCTAATGATTTGGCCAACCTGAACTGCTCCAGGCTGCACGCATGTTAGGGAATTTTCTCAACTCCTTGCCTTTGCCCACACCTGTTCCCTTTGTCCGGTGTTCCCTCCTCCATCCCTACATGTCTGAATTCTATTGATCTTTCACTCTTCAGTGAAAGATCTTCCAAGAAGTCTTCCATGTTGCAAATACCATTTCACAATTTGTATTTCTCATCAGTTTTAACCTTGTAGGAGCATTAGATTTGCCCTGTGCCACTTGGGGCCTGATCTTTCCTGATTCTTCTAGATCTTACAGAAATGGGCTCAGTGTCCTGCCCACAGCAGACACCATAAATGTTGTTTTGAAACAGAAAAGAAAGAAATTGAAAAGAAAGAGAAAAGAAAGAATGCCCAGTCTAGCGTAATGGAAGCTCTTATGGTAGCCAAATAAAAATGATAGGAAGCTAGAAAGGAGAGTGGGTCAGAAATAATAGCAGACGGTGTTAAAATGTTGCAAGGCTGATTTTACCTGGCATTGGTAGAGATTAAGCTCCTCACCACAGCCAGTTTCATTGTAAATCATGTAACAGACCTTGTAGAAATGCCAAGATAGTAGAAGTCTGCTTAAAACACTGAGGTCCAAGACATGCTTGACTTGAAACATTGTTTACTTTCTTCATTAGGAGCTAAAGAGAAGCAAGTGCAAGGCAGTGGATAGCAATTACCTAATACCTTTGCAGAAAGATTTTTGAAAATGTGCTTTTCTCACTAATCCTTGAGGGGAGATGAGGTTCATTTATGGTGTCAGAAGAGAACAGGGCATTAATAGTAAATGATTTTATATGACTTCATGTTTTTAGGAAAGTCATTTGTTGACAAATCTGACTAAATCAAACCCAAAGGTATTTAATATAGTCCAGATCTGAATGTCACCTGATTTTGCACCCAAATTTCAGACTAGAGGAAATAGTTATGATAAAGTGTATATGTTGATGTAAGAAGATATAGATTATAAGTATTTCCTTACCATAGATGAAAATCTTAGAGTTAGACCATCCTATCATCCAGGAAAAGAATGGAATAATTAAACACATTTCTTCCCTCTCTAGCTTTGACTAAAATTGTATGGGGGTAATGGAGCTGTCTCGAGTTACATAACTATTTTATTTGGTAATTCAGAATAATAGCCTTTTGACCAAGAAATAATTTTGTAAGTGAAGTAAACAGACTGAAGTTCAGTTATATGAAAATAACTATGGTTAGTTTTATTTTTATTTGCTCATCAATCCTTAAAGAGAGGACCCCTAGTCATTAAACAAACAGTATCTTACATTTGGTCAAAACTTTGTAGTTTTCAAAATATATTTGCCTGGTTTATTTTCATGATCCATCTTACAATAATCTCATTGTTCAAGCAGGGATTATTATTTTGTTTTGGTCAAGAGCAAACTAAGACCCAAACAAAATAAAACCCCCAAATAGGATATTAGATGTTAGAGCTGGAAGGAATTTCATGAGATTCTATCTGTGGAAATATTATCATATGTAGTTTCATGTAGCCTTTTGGTCTAGCTGCCTTGCTTTAAGATGTGTGAAGTTACTCTCCTGTTTTGAAGACAGGGCATCTGAAATTTGACCAATTTGTGTCTTGGCCAACATCAGATGGCTGGGACATTGTAGCAGCATACACCTTGGGCAGTGGGCAAGGGAGCTGCTTCCAGATTTTACTCTGCATCAGTTAAGGTCTGGTTCTAGGATATCTAGACTCACTTGTGTATCACAACTTCCTACCTGAATCTGTGGGGAGATGCAACATGAAAGAAAGCACCTTGAACGTGAAAGAGTAATAACCTTGGCAGTCAGAACAGTGGTGAAATGTCATGGAAAGAACAGTGTGCATAATAGCAGGTAGGAGGGCCTTGTATGAGATCCCAAGGCAGGTGAGTCACTGGATGGCTCATTCATTAATCAGGGGACTCTTCTGTTGAAAATACCAGCAACTTGACCGAGAATTCATGGAGTGTTGACAAGTTAGCACAACTCACAGAGAGCAGAGACCTATCACAGAATCTCCTAGAGAACAGCTGGTACAACAAGCTTAAGAATAAGGGAGGGGTAAAGTCTCCTGGAAACTTGTAAAGCAGAAGTTCCTTCCTTGGAAAATAGAGCACGCAAGATAACAGATGTCTGTCTTCAGTGAATTTCAACTTTAAGAACACAACCATCTAGTAAGCCTTGCACGTGGTGTTTTCTACCATAATAATTGTGTTAAGAATATTGCAAGGAGTTACTTCATGCTTTGGATTGGGTGAGCCCTCTCAAGGGTCCTTTTCAAATTCTTAAGCTATAGTTTTGGGAGTCGTTTAACAGAAAGCTTTTATAGGAACTGTAGTCAACTGCGTGGTAGTAGATTGCTATTATTCCTCTATTCTGATTACTGTTTTTGGAGACAATATAGTGGCAGACTAATTTCAAGGGCTATTTGTGCTTTGCCTTTATCTTGGTCCCAGGAAAGTAGCTAGCCCTTTGTGTTCCCTCATCTCAGGGGTCTTAGAAGTTGCTTGAAGACCCTCTGTGAAGGGATTATGCTATGTTTGTTCCGAGAGAAAGGAAAGCATGCTGGCAGGGTGGGGGTGGTGGGCAACTTGGGAAAGGGAAAACTATTACCAAAGCTGGGAACGAGAGCGGGCCTGTGGGCTCTTGAGCCATGAACAGCATCCTGGCTCCTCACAGTGCTGCCAGGACCCCAGCAGGGAAGGCTTCATGGTTTACCTGGGCAGCTCTGCCTCCAGATGCCAGAGCTCCTAGCTGGGGCAAGACCACATGACCCAGCTTGGCCTGGAAGTGCAGAGCCACCTGTCTTTATCAAGCTTGGACCTTAAGCATATTTGCAGAGAGTGGTATGGACCAAAGATGAGGGGGCTCTCTCCAAATGTGAGGACCAGGAAAAGTGCCTTGGTACCTCTGAATGGTCCTACGAGCAATGTAAGGGAATACCAGTAATAACAGAAATTGAATTTCTTGCCATTCAGTGGCATCTGGTACAGATTACATTTGATTTTGAGAAATAAATGTGACATCAAGTCTATCTGTTAATAAAACTGACAGTATCTGTATAGTTCTTAAAAGTTTACAGTATACATACCTGCTATCTCATTGAGCCCTAATAACACTAAAGGAGTTAATGTGGTTATTTTCATTTTATAAGTGATTTTCCCCAGGTCCCAGAGCTTGTAACTGATGGCACAGCTCTCACTGCTGCCACCCTCAAAAGGGGATTCCCTACTTCCGGTCTAAGCTGTGTTGTGCGTCCCCCCTCCCCCTTCTGCATTTGTGGCAGTCATTTAGCAAACATTCCCTGAGGAACTACAACATGTTGGTCACTGTATAAGGCATGAGGATCCAGAATCCAATAAGACATGGTCCCTGCCCTCAAGGAATCTTAGCCTTGAAAAGAAGAACTCCTGGGGAAGAATGGGGGTGGGGCACTGTGTGGGGAGCTGGGAGATGAGGCTGCAGGGGAAGCCAGGAACCAGATGATGAATGTGTTCTGAGCTTTTATTCCGGAAATTGTGAATACCCATTATAAAGTTTGACTTTTTAATTTCTTTTTAAATTACACAAGTCACTGAATGGCTAATAAACCAATTTAATAAGTATTCTAAAGTGCCAGGTCCTGTGTGGTGCTGAGGACATAAAGGTTACCAAGATGGGTATGGGTCTGGGCCTCAAGGAAATTTATACTCTGTTGGAAAGAGATAGACAAACCTATGTTAGAAGTAAACATAAGAAATTAATTATGGACTGTGATGATGGCATGCCATGAAGAAAATAAACAGCATCCTGGGATAAGGAGAAATGAGTAACCTGAGGTATATAAAGAAAGAAAATCTCTTCCTCTAGGCCCCACCTCCATTTACCCCATGGTACATACCCTTTAACATCTTTCTTCTAAAACAAATGTATGTAAATATATATGACTGCTTAGTTTTAATAAGTATAGATTAATATACATATTACTTCGTAAACTGCTTTTCTTTTTAAGAATACATTATGGCTACCTTTCATGATGATATATTTAGATCTGATTCATTCTTTTAAATTGGTACATAATATTGTTCCATAATATGAATGTACTTTGGCTTTTCTATTGATGGTCATTCTGGTTGTTTCTAGTTTTTCTGCTGTTACAAATAGTATGTAATAAACATTGAAAAAATTTTCATTTTAATTGAAATATAGTTGGCATCCAATATTAATTTCAAGTATACAACATAGTGATGTGACAATTATGTACATTATGAAATGTTCACCACCGTAAGTGTAGTTAGCATCTATCACCATACAAAGTTATTGCAATATTATTGACTATATTCCCTATGCTGTGCTTTTCATCCCTGTGACTTATTTATCTTATGACTGGAAGTTTATACTTCTTAAGCCCCTTCACCTATGTCCCACACCCCCCATTGCTTCCCCTTTGGCCACTACCAGTTCTCTGTATTTAGGGACATTTTTCTGGTTTTTAGATTTGTTAAGTTTTTGATTTGTTTTTATACTGATATCCTTACATATTGGTGCTTTTCTTTTTGTTGGAAAAAGACCTAGACGGGATAGCTGGTCCCAAGGTCCCAAATTCCTTTTTAAATTTGTATACTGTCAGACTATATACTTCATAAACGTTGTGGCAATATATATGAGTCCTTAAGTGCACATGCCTTCTGAGTCCTAGATGTTCTCAATCCTCTTCATTTTTGCTGATCTTAAAGATTTTTTTTTTAATTTATTTGACAGAGAGAGAGAGACAGTGAGAGAGGGAACAAAAGCAGGGGGAGAGGGAGAGGGAGAAGCAGGCTTTCCGCTGAGCAGGGAGCCTGATGCGGGGCTTGATCCAAGGACCCTGGGATCATGACCTGAGCCGAAGGCAGATGCTTAACGACTGAGGCACCCAGGCACCCCATTTTTTAAAGATTTTTTAAAATTTTTATTTATTTTTGCTGATCTTATAGGTGAAAAAATAGAATCTCATTGTTCTTTTGATTTATGTTTATTCGACAACTAGAGCTCATGAAGCTTTTCAAAGGTTTATTGATCATTTCCTAATGGTTGGAAGGCCTGCTCATAGTGTCTGCCCATCCTTCTGTTGCATTGTTTCTTCTCAACAGTGCTTTTTTTTTTTTTTAATTAACATATAATGTATTATTTGTTTCAGGTCTTCTCACCAGTGTATGGGCACTCCATGTATGTGAGGGATTTTAACTCTTTACCACATGCGCTCTATGTATTTCCTCCCATTTTGTCATTTGCCCTTTGACTTTGTTTTGGCATCATTGAAGGGTAGTAACCAGATTGTATTTATGTTTTTGGAAGCTCATTCTGTGAGGACACAGAGAGCTAATTGGAAGGAACAAGATTAGGCAGCCAGTCACCTACTGGGAGTTTGTAGGCAAATGTGAGGAACTGAATTCAGTGACAATGGGAAAGGAAAGGGAAAAACAGATTTGAGACCATGAGGAAATGAACCCTATTTGATGCTGGGACTAATTGGATAGAGTTGTGCGGGCAACTGAGGTTGACTTTCATGTTTCTGAAGCAAGGGAGTGGGAGTGTTTGGGTGACATTTTCTGAGAGGACAACAGGGCATGCGTGAAAGTAGAGGTATGTAGTTTGGATTCAGATAGGATTTGGGGATATCTAAGGAATGTTCAATAGGAGAGGTGCAGTAAGCTGTTGGGTGTTGGAGTCTAGCCCACAGCAGGATGGTCTGGGCTGAGGAGTGGTGCCAGGATTTGGCAATACACAGATGGTACCTGACTATAGACATGGGAGTGAGGAAATTGCTGTGAGTAATGGGGACTCTGAGGGACACAAAGATCTGAAGAGGAACCCCATGGAATGGCCATGTTCAAAGGGTTCACTGAGAAAAGGAGCTGATAATAGAGACTGTTTCTTACCTTTAGGCCCCAGAATCCAGCCTGCACTCACCAGGGACAGAGTTGCCCTCAGGAGGCTGTTCCTTGACCTTGATTGGGGGTGTCTCCAGTTTGAGGAGAAGACTGTGATGGTAGTCATGGCTCCTCCTCCTGCAGACAGTTCTCTCACTTCTCCTCTTTCCTCCACTGCAGCCTGCATGAGATCCAGAGATTCTCACCAGTTCTTCTCCTACTAAAGGGTGTAGGCCTGCAGTCTCACTATGGCTACTCTGATTCTCCTGGCTTCCAGCCAGGAAACCAACACACCCCACTGGGTCCCACTTCCTTCACATTCTCCAGAGGACCTAGGTCTTTCTCTGACCTCCACTGCAGAGCTCAATTTACCATCTCAGTGAAAGGTGGTAGAATCTTTCACTAGCTCACTACAGCTTAATTTATGCCAAGGAAGTGAAATGAATTCTCCTTAACGAAGTTCCAGTGAATGAGCTCACCCCACATTTGGTTTTTGATTTAAAAGACCACTTTGAGATTTGGCCTGTCCTCCAAATACCAGAAAACTGGCTCCCACCCATATGGAAATATTTGTTGTGTAAACTAGATTGATATGCAGCAATTTTAAAAGTTACTTTTGCCCAATTTTGTCCGTTGGGAAGAAAGGAGTTCCAGGTGACACAGAAAACTTTAGTGTTTGTTGCAGTTGATAGTGATACAGTTTACAGAAGGACTTGTGAATGTAGACATGATCTAAGAAGCCAACGTTTATGGAAGAACAACACACACTAAAACACCTGGTCTCTTAAACAGGAACCTGATACTTTCTCAGTTATCCAAATGTGACTTGGCCATTAACTCATAGTCTCTGGCTCGGTGGCTGTTTGTCTCTTCACTTTGATGCATTGTAAATTTGGCACGAATCTAGGGCCATCCATAGTTTAAAACTACCATGGCAAATGAGTCATAACCATTGAATGTTATGGTTGGCAGGGGCTTTAGAGACCATCTAGGCCCACCCCCTCATTTTTCAGATGAGGAGACTGAGAGTTAAAATTTGTCTATGATCCCATGACTAGCTTACATAACTGGATTTTGCACGGGTTCCCAAATCTCCAGTCCTGTGCAGTTAGTACACCTCCATGCTGTCACTCAGTGGTAATCAGGAAGGGCTGGCTTTGACTCCTGTTCTCCACCTGCTCCCCCTGACCCCCAGTACCTCCGAAAAACATGCAAGTAAAACCCCTGCCCTTGCTAAGAAAATTCAGCCTTAGGCAAGTCTTCTGACTTCCTGTCCAAACAGATGGCCACTTCTAAGAGAGTGCCTTCTATATAGAAATTTTGGAGCCACCACTGACTTTTACCACGAGCCTTTGGGTGATGATCTGGGTCAGACCACATGGCTATCCACAGTTCCCTTCTCCTTTCTTCAACTCCCTTTTTATACCTGGCTCCAGTGACAATGTATGTAGTATATTTAACACTTAGGGGAGATCATTTTTTTAAAATCTCCCTCTTCTCTATACTAAACTAATTATTCAGCTGAATAATAATAATAGCCAGAAAAAAAAAACACAGTAAAAATTTTATTTCTTGTTGTATGTGTATATAATCATGCTAGCAAATTAAATAAGTAAATAAACCAAATATTATAGTACCAGAAAGGAAAAGTAATATATTAATACTTTTAATTACTTTTTAAAGATTTATTTATTTATTTGAGAGAGAGAGAGCACAGGGGGGAGGAGGAGAGGGAGAGAGAGAATCCTGAGCAGACTCCCTGCTGAGTGTGGACACCAACGCGGGGCTTGATCTCACGATCCTGAGATCATGACCTGAGCCAAAACCAAGAGTCTAACGCTTAACTGACTGAGCCACCCAGGCACCCCAATACTTTTAATTATACTAATGTATTTTTGTGGTGAAAGGAAAAATTCTTATACTTACATTGTTCTGAAACTGTAATGAATAATATTAGTTTCTTTTTTTATTATTTATTTATTTTAAATAATATTAGTTTCTATTTTTCAGCCTTAACTTCTTTGCATATTCATGCTCAATAGACAGTTTAACCATATTTGTCAACTTACCTTCACTCATAATTGATGGAAAAACACTTTTTATTACACCTATTTTTGTTTTTTGTTTTTTTTTTATGTGATGCACAGATAGGCAAATAGCTAGGAAAAGTCTCACAGATAAGGCTGCGTTCTGTGGAAATTCATAAAAATCCCAGTCACAATATTCTAGGAAAGGCAGTACTGTTCATGTCTGTTTTTTCTTCAGGCACATTTCTAGTGGCTTTTATACATTTCTCAGTAGAAGCATTTCCACTACAATATTTAAACTAGAAAATTTACCAGATATCTCTTATTATTTCTGGTATGAACTTACAAAGTTTTGATTTTTCTGCAAAAATTATTTTAAAATGGCTGAAGGACAGAAGACATTGAGTCTTTTTGATCCATGGTTTTAGAATAATTTTCAGTTCTTGGTGAAAATGATTGAGGGATTCAGATATTACTGTTTAATTGCTTTTGGCAATGTAAGACCACCATCTTTTGTGGTTTCTCTTGGTGTTCTTCGAAATTTGATTCTTTTTTCTAGAAAATATCCATTTCCTTATACTTTTATTTTTGCATGTTTAATGGCCTTATATGGTATGTGTAAGCTGATCTAAAAGAACCAATTATTGTATAGCTTGTTATCTCACTATATATGGTTCAAGGCTGATTCTGGTTGTTTGCAAATAGTTTTGTTTCTGGCTAATTTCATCTAAAGCTTTACACCAGAACGAAAGATAACAGAAAAGAAAAAAATTCATGGAAGAGAGAATAAAATTTGAGCCGATCCTCTTGTGCCATATTTTCTTTTTTGTCTTTACTGTGGGCATAGCTTCAACTTCCCCAGGAAAGTCTTTTCATTGTTATACCTATGTTCTGCAGCATTTTCCAACAGAAAAGTGGTACTGGAGTGAATGAATTGTTTTTTCCAAAAGTTCCAAAAGAGAAGAAACTTCAAGTGCTTACACAGAATGCCGAATTAGAATATTTCAAATTCTATTTCTTTGCCTTTACAATTACCTTGCTATTATTGTTAGTTTTGAATCTACTACATAAATACAAGAATATTTAATACCCTGGGATTGGAGAGTTGAATTGTGCCCAAAGTGAGCTTGAAAGATACTGAACTATTACCAACTTACTCTCAGAACAGATGTATGTAGCTGAGTCTATGTCTGTTGAGGGCTGACTGTATACCTAGGAGTTTTCTGAATTAGCTTTCATGAATAGTATAATATGTATTAAAGAGTAATTAATAAAAATGTATTCATTTGAGGCTTGAATATTAATGTCAAAACTCATCAGAAACTCTATATTGTTTAGAACTTAGACCAAGTAGTGATTTTTTTTGCGAAACAGTAGCTTCTCGCTGATATTGTTTATAATTGTGATAATAAAAAGCAGATAAACTGTTTAGTCAGTTTTATTATTTTCAAATTCTCTACAGAAAATATAGGTAGAGTATGCTCACTTCTCTGCTCTTCACATGCCACCTCTGGGTTTCCTTCTAATTTTAACTGTGGAAGTGACCTATATGCCTGGCTGCTTTTGCCTGGCCCTTCAGAGATCATGTTTATTCCCCATTTCTTTGACTTCCATGAGGAAATGGTGGGAAAGGAGAAAGAAGATAAAGTTGTCATGGTAGATAAGGCAATCACTCCCACGACCTTCTGCCCTTTTGCTCTTCTCTGTAACAAATAAAGATGCAAAGATTAAGCTAATACAAGTAAGTATTTAGAACTACATCTAACACATAGAAAGTGCTCAATAAATGCTTGCCATTACTTGAAAGTAGTCAGAATGAGAAGCAGGCCATCTGGTTATGGCAGGTCCTTGAATGGCAGCATTGTTAGAGTTAGAGCCTTACTTATACCTTCACCTTGCAGACTGTTTTGAGTGTTAGAAGACTGGGTTTTCAGCAGAAGTTACTTCCTCTACCATGTCTAAGGCATCATAACCCTTTTTATGTGAATATGAGGTATTTTGGAGGGAAGCCATGACAAACCTTCACACTGGACATTTTCATCTCAGATGTGGTATCATCTCTGGACCTGGGTCTTGTCTGAGTCGTAAGATTTCAGGAACCTTCATCACCATCACATATTTACAGAGCCCACCCTGAAAATGAGGTCTGTGTTTCTTTTCAGTTTTGCCCTGGGAGAAGAAAATAAAATCATGCCTGCCAAAGAGAATTTTTTAATGGGTATAGAGGCTGTTTACTCATTTAAAGGTATAATGTACATACAAAGAAAGCATAGATACTGTTTATTTCAATGAGTTTTGAAAGTTCTATACACTCTTCTATCTATTGCCCACACCAAGAAATTGAATATTTTCACCGACAGCAGAAAGTTCCCTTATTATTTATTCATTTTAAAATTTGGATACAGGGGCGCCTGGGTGGCTCAGTTGGTTAAGCATCTGACTCTTGATTTCAGCTCAGGTCATGATCTCAGGGTCGTGGGATCCAGCCCTGCATCAGGCTCAGTCCAGAGTCTGCTTGTCCCTCTCCCTCTCTTCCTCCCCCCACTCACTCTCTCTCACACTCTTTCTCAAATAAATTCATTCATTCATTCATTCTTTAAAAAATAATAAAATAAAATTTGGGTACAGGTTTCCAGACATTGGCTACTGCATCAAGAGTGTAGGACAGAAGAGAGATGGCAGAACTGGAGCTGGCAGGAGGAGCAGTGGGATGATGGGGTGTCTCAACCCACAAAAGAATGCTGAACACTACCTGACAGGTGAATTCATGAATGGCCCTTAAAATCAAGGCGCAAAATTTATTCCAAAAGAAAACTCAGCCTAACTGAAAAGATTAAGAAATAAAGAATGTTAATTAGATGCAGTATTTTCAGTGGTGTTGAAGAAATATTTTCATATTCTCTTGCTAGAATAGGTAGTGTGAGCTTTGAGTCTTCCAGATTCTGTAAAGAAAGATTATGCAAATATCACTACTTTTTTTCCTTGTATATAAAAGTCTGGACCTAAGTTCTAGGAGGCAAATGTTTATGTTTAGTGTCTACCAGTGAACTTACAGGAGCAGGAGCAGAACTGGGGCTCCTTCAGTGATATTTGTGACCCATTGAAAGGCTGATGATCCTGAAACATTTGTAATCCACATTGATTATGACAAATCCCTACTGCCAAGCTAATTAATGAGATACGGATTTAAAGGAAAATCTTTGAAAACCCTGCTGCTTGCCATGTATCAGTGGACTTCTCCTCAGCACCTTTCATGCCTTTAAAAAACTGTTGACATTATGTAACTGTGAAATTATGTAATCTGCATTTGTGTAACCTTTGTTACTTGAATCTGAACTCAGAGAATGTTCTGTTTTGCCAAAAACTCCCAGCTAGCTTAAATGCAGTGAAATAACACCACACGATTAACACTATATGTGCTATGAGAAACTTAATGTTCAGCAGCCCAAAGGTTAAGCCTACAGTTTTGGAGTCTTGTGTGCTTATGTGTACAGCAACATAACATTTATTCTATTATTTTTAAAATTTTAATTCCAGTAGAATTAACACACAGTGTTATATTTGTTTCAGGTGTACAATATAGTGATTCAACAATTCTATACCTTACTCCGTGCTCATCGTAATAACTGAACTCTTAATCCCCTTTACCTGTTTCACCCATTTATCTATCCACCTCACCTCTGGCAGCTACCAGTTTGTTCTCTATATTTGAGAGTCTATATTTTTGTCTCTTTTTCTTTGTTTTGTTTCTTAAATTCCACATATGAGTGAAATCATATGGTATTTCTCTTTCTCTGACTTATTTCACTTTGCATTATGCCCTCTAGATCTGTCCAAGTTGTTGCAAATGGCAAGATTTCATTCTTTTTTATGGCTGAGTAATATTCCCTTGTATATATGTATACCACATCGTCTTTATCCATTCATCTGTAAATGAACACTTAAGTTGTTTCCATGATTTGGCTATTGTAAATAACGCTGCATGCTGGGCCAGCACTAAGGATCAACAAGTGACAAAAATGTGAGAAGAAGTAGAGTGTAATTTTCAGATCAGAACATAGAACACTGGCAAGTTTTCACTGTGGAATGTAAAGGTATATGCAAATATTGTGAACATGACAGCAATAAATGAAAAAGTTAGTCTACTGAAAAAAATAATGCTGCAATAAACATAGGGTTGCATATATCTTTTTGAATTAGTGTTTTCATATTCTTTGGATAAAACTCAGTGGTGGAATTATTGGATCATATGGTAATTTCTATTTTTAATTTTTTTGTGGAAACTCCATACTGTTTTCCACATTGGCTGCCCCAGTTTGCATCCTCACCAGTAGTGCACGAGGGTTCCATTTTTTTTCTGTTTGCCAGCACTTGTTTTTTCTTGTGTTTTTGATTATAGCCATTCTGATAGGTGTGAGGTGATATCTCATTGTGGTTTTGATTTGCATTTCCCTGATGATGAATGATGTTGAGCATCTTTTCATGTGTCTCTTGGCCATCTGGATGTCTTCTTTGACAAATGTCTGTTCATGTCTTCTGACCATTTTTTAATTGGGTTATTTGTTTTTTTGGTGAGGAGTTATATAAATTCTTTATTTATTTTGGTTACCAACCCCTTGTTGGTTATATCATTTGCAAATATATCCTCCCATTGAGTAGGTTGTCTTTTTGTTTTGCTGACGGTTTCCTTTGCTGTGCTGAAGCTTTTTATTTTGATGTAGTCCCAATTATTTATGTTTGGTTTTGTTTCTCATGCTGCAGGAGACATATCTATAAAAATGTTGCAATGGCTGATGTCAGAGAAATTACTGCCTGTGCTCTCCTCTAGGATTTTTATGGTTTTAGGTCTCACATTTAGGTCCTTATTTCATTTTGAGTTTATTTTTGTGTATGTTGTGAGAAAGTGGTCTAGATTCATTCTTTTGCATGTAGCTTTCCAGTTTTCCCAGCACCATTTGTTGGAGAGACTATCTTTTTCCCATTGCATATTCTTTCCTCCTTTGTCAAAGATTAATTGACCATATAATCATGGGTTTATTTCTGGGCTCTCTGTTCAGTTTCATTGACCTATGTGTCTATTTTTGTGCCAGTACCATACTGTTTTGATTACTATAGCTTTGTAGTATATCTTAAAATCTGGGATTGCACTGTCTCCAGTTTTGTTCTTCTTTTTCAAGATTGTTTTGGCTTTTGGGATCTTTTGTGTTCCATACAAATTTTAGAAATTATTTGTTCTTGTTCTGTGAAAAATGCTGTTGGTATTTTGATAGGGGTTGGGTTAAATCTATAGATTTCTTTGAGTAGTATGGGCATTTTAACAATATTTGTTCTCCCAATCCATAAACATGGAATGTCTTTCCATGTATTTGCATCATCTTCAATTTCTTTCATCAGTGTTTTATAGTTTTCAGAGTATGGGTCTTTTACCTCCTTGGTTAAGTCTATTCCTAGGTATTTTATTATTTTTGGTGCAATTGTAAATGGGATTGTACTCTTAATTTCTCTTTTTGCTACTTCATTATTAGTGTATAGAAATGCAATGGATTTCTGTATATTGATTTTGTATCCTGTGACCTTACCAAATGTATTTATCAGTTCTAGTCGTTTTTTGGTGGAATCTTTAGGGTTTTCTATATATGGCATCATGTCATCTACAAATAGTGAAAGTTACTTCTTTCTTCCTTACCAATTTGGATGCCTTTTCCTTCTTTTTCTTATCTGATTGCTGTGGCTAGGACTTCCAGTATCATGCTGAATAAAAGTGGTGAGAGTGGGCATCCTTGTCTTTTCCTGATCTTAAGTGAAAAGGTCTCAGTTTTTCACCATTGAGTATGATGTTACCTGTGGATTTTTTTTATATAAGACCTTTATTATGTTGATGTACTTTCCCTCTAAACCTACTTCGTTGAGGATTTTTATCATGAATAGATGTTATACTTTGTCAGGTGCTTTTTCTGCATCTATTGAAGTGATTATATGGTTATCTTTCTCTTATTGATGCAATGTATAATGTTGATTGATTTGCTAATATTGAACCACACTTGCATCACAAGAATAAATCCCACTGATCACAGTGAATGACTTTTTAAATGTATTGTTGGATTCAGTTTGCTAATACTTTGTTGAGGATATTTGCATCTGTGTTTATCAGAGATATTGGCCTGTAGTTCTCTTTTTTGTGGTGTCTTACCTGGTTTTGGTATCAGGGTAACGTTGGCCTCATAGATTGAATTTGGAAGCTCTCCTTCCTTTTGTGTTTTTTTAGAATATTTGAGAAGAATAGGTATTAACTCTATATATTTGTTATAATTCAGTTGTGAAGCCATGTGGTTCTGGACTTTTTCTGTTGGGAGTTTTTTTTATTGCTGATTCAATTTCATTGCTGGTAATTGGTCTGTTCAAGTGTTCTATTTCTTCCTGATACAGTTTTAGGAGGTTATATGTTTCTAGGAATTTATTCAATTTTTCTAGGCTGTCCAGTTTGTTGACATATGCTGTTTCATGATATTCTCTTATAATCCTTTGTATTTCTGTGGCATCAATTGTTATTTCTCCTCTTTCATTTTTGATTTTGTTTCAGTCCTCTCCCCCCCTCCCTTTCCCTCCCTCTCTCTCTCTCTCTCTGGATGAATCTGGCTAAAGGTTTATCAATTTTGTTGATCTTTTCAAAGAACCAGCTCTTGGTTTCATTGCTCTATTCTATTGATTTTTTTTTTTTAGTTCTTATTTCATTTACTTCTGCTCTGATCTTTATTATTTCCTTCCTTCTACTGATTTTGAGTTTTGTTTGTTCTTTTTCTAGCACCTTCAGGTGTAAGGTTAAATAGAGATTTTTCTTGTTTCTTGAGGTAGGCCTGTATTGCTATAAACTTCCCTTTTAGAACAACTTCCTCTGAATCCCAAAGATTTGGGGCCATTTTGTTTTTATTTTCATTTGTCTCCATGTATTTTTTGATTTCCTCTTTGAATTTGTCATTGAATCATTCATTGTTTAGTAGCATGTTATTTAATTTCCATGTATTTGTGTTCTTTCCACATGATTTCCATGGTTGATTTCTAGTTTCATAGCGTTGTGGTTGGAAAAGATGCATGGTATCACTTTGATCCTTTTCATTTGTTGAGATTTGTTTTGTGGCCTAACATGTGATCTATTCTGGCGAATGTTCCACTTGCTCTTGAAAAGAAGGTGTATTCTGCTGTATTAGGATGGAATGTTCTGAATATATCTGTTAGATCCATCTAGTCCAATATGTCATTCAAAGCCATTGTTTCCTTGTTGTTTTTCTGTTTGGATGATCTATCCATTGGTGTAAGTAGGGTGTTAAAGTCTCCCACTATTATTGTATTATTATCGACTACTTCTTGTATGTTTACTATTAGCTGATTTATGTATTTGGGTGCTCCCGTGTTGGGTGCATAAATATTTACAATTGTTATACCTTTTTGTTTGATTCCTTTATGATTAGGTAGTGTCCTTCTTTGACTCTTGGTACAGTCTTTGTTTTAAAGTCTATTTTGTTTGATATAAGTATTGCTACTCCAGCTTTCTTTTCATTTCCATTAAGTGCTTTCCATCCTTTCACTTTCAATCTGTATGTGTCTTTCAGTCTGAAATGGTTCTCTTGTAGGCAGCATATAGATGTGTCTTGCTTTATTATCCATTCCACCACCCCATGTCTTTTAATTGGAGCATTTAGTCCATTTACATCAAAGTAATTATTGATAGGTATGTACTTATTGCTGTTTTGTTACTTGTTTTATAGTTGTTTTTGTAGTTCTTCTTTGTTCCTTCTCTTGCTCTCTTCTCTCGTGGTTTCCTGGCTTTTCTTTAGTGATATACTTGGATTCCTTTCTCTTTATTGTTTGCTTATCTATTACCAATTTTTGATTTGTGGTTACCATTAGGTTTATATATAACATATTATGCATGTAGCAGTCTATATTAAGTTGATTGTCACTTAAGTTTGAATCCATTTAAAAAGCACTACATTTTTACTCCTCCTCCCCCCTCCACATTTTAGGTATATGGTGTATTACTTTACATTCTTTTATTTTGTGAATCCATTGCCTAATTTTTATAGATATACTTAATTTTACTGCTTTGGTGCTTCCTACTTTTTAATTTTTTAAAATTCCTTCTTGTTGTCTTTCCTTTCCACTCAAAGAGTCCCCTTTAAGAATTCTTCCAAGGATGGTTTAGTGGTGATAAAGTCCTTTAATAAATTTGTATTTATCTCTCCTTCTATTCAAAATGATAGCCTTGCTGGATAGAGTATTCTTGGTCGCAGGGTTTCTTTCTTTTAGCACTTTGAATATATTAAGCCACTCTCTTCTGACAAGTTTCTGTTGAAAAATCAGCTGATAGCCTTTGGGGTTTCCCCTGTATGTAACTATTTTCTTTTTCTTGGTGCTTTAAATATTCTCTCTTTATCACAACTTTTTGCCATTTTAATTACTATTTGTCTTGGTGTGGACCTCCTTAGGTTAATTTTGTTGGGGGCTCTTTGTGCCTCCTGGGTCTGGATTTCTGTTTCCTTCCCCAGATTTGTGAAGTTTTTAGCTATTATATCTTCAAATAAATTTTTCTGCCCCCTTTTCTCTCTCTTTTCCTTTTGGGATCCCTATAATGCAAATGTTATGATGCTTGATGGAGTTGCAGAGTTCCCATAACCCATTCTCATTTTTTATTAGTCTTTTTCTCTCTCCTGTTCAGCTTGATTGCTTTCCATTTCTCTGTTCTCCAGGTCGTTGATCTGTTCTTCTGCGTCCTCTAGTCTGTTATTCATTCCTTCTATTTTTATGTATTTTTAATTCTGTTATTGAGTTATTCATCTCTGATTGGTTCTTTTTTATGTTTTCTATGTCTTTATTGAGGGTCTCACTGAGGTCTTCCACTGTTTCCTCAAGTCCAGTGAGTATCTTTATTACCATTACTTTAAATTCTATATCATATTACATATTTCCATTTCATTTAGCTATCTTGGTGGGATTTTGTCCTCTTCTTTCATTTGGGACATATACCTCTGTTTCCTCATTTTTGCCTAACTCTCTCCGTGTGTTTCTATGTGTTAGAAAAGTCAGCTATGTCTCCTTCTCTTGAAAGTAATGGCCTTATGGGGCACCTGTGTGGCTTAGTCATTTGAGCGTCTGCCTCTTGATTTTGGCTCAGGTCATGATCTCAAGGTCAGGAGATTGAACCCTGCATTGGGCTCCATGCTTGACAGGGAGCCTGCTTGGGATTTTTTTTCTCCCTCTTCCTCTGCCCCTCCCCCAGCTTGCACATGCATTCTCTCTCTAAAATAAATAATCTTAAAAAAAAAAAAGTAGTGGCCTTATGAAGAAGAGGCCATGTGGTGCCCTGCAATGCAATGTCCCCTGTTTACCAGAATCTGGCACTTTAGGGGTGTCTCCTGTGTGTGTTGTATGTGTCCTATAGTTATGGGTGAGGCATGTTTACCTTCAGTCCAGTTGTCTGCAATTGCTCTTTGCCTGTTGTGGGCAGGGTTTGGTCCCTGTGTTTAGTGGGCCAGTCTGGGGCTGCCTAATGCTTGAGTTGGATCAGATCGGATGTTTGACAGAGCTGCAGTCCCACCATACTGTAGGGTACTCTCCTTGTGTTGTCTCATGAGAAGTTTTTGTTGATGGGTTGAACCTGTAGTCAGACCCTATATCTGCCCCTAGCCCACTGCTGGGGCTATAGTAAACTCATGTCTATTGTATTCTTTCCTTATCCCTGGGGCAGGAGTCACTTTGGAGGTGGTGCTGACCCCTGTTGGGGCTGCTTGTACACTGCCATGCTTGTTGCGCTGCTTTGGATGGATTCTTGCTGACGGTGTGTTGGGGGATGGGTCCACAGATGAATGCGGGGTGGGTCTTGTTTTCTTTGGAGGTTTGTGCTGGTGTGCTGTAGGTGGGGACCTGTAGCTGATTTTGAAAACTTTTGCCAAGGCCAGGTTGGGGGTGGGTCCTGGTCAGCAGAAGAGCATGGGGTGAGTTGGGCTGTTAACTAGCCAGGTGGAGAGTGTTGGTGACATTCCCACAGGTGTTTGTATGTCTAGGCTGGAGTCTTGGGGAGGGAAATGGTACCTGCCAGCTCTTTTGTTCTTGGAGATTTCTCCCAAAGATCCCTTCCCCTCCTGCACATGCTCTGAGATTAGTAAACAAATCTCTCTCTTGTATACCCTGTCTGTTTTTTAAACTGATCCTTCTATGCTTTATCTCAATGGGACCGTTTGTTATGCTGTCTCTTTAAGGGAGGGGATTCAGTTTCTTACTGCCCTTTAGCTCTCCCAGAGCTGAGCTGGCTGATTTTTTAAAGTTCCAGGTGTTAAGCCCCACTGATTGTAAGAACTTGCGAAGTTAACCCCCTTTGGTTTTAAGCCAAATGCTGTGTGGATCCGCCTTTCCAGTGTTTGGAGACCCCTGTGCCTGTGGTGCCTGGTATGGGGTCTGCTTCTGTCCCCTCTCCACTCCTGCAGTGTTCTTCCTTCCCAAGGATAGTCTTGTGGGTCAGCTTGGCTCCTGACCATGTCTCTGTCCTTCCTACCCTCTTCTCTTCTCTACATTTAGCTGTGGACAGTCTGTTCTGCCAGTCTGTGGGTCATTTTCTTGCTTATTTACACTGATATGGGTGTTATCTAGGTGTATGTATGAGGTGAGGCTAGGATCTTCCTACTCTGCCATCTTCCCTGGAAGTCTTATTATTTATTTTAAAGGGAGTGCTCACTTGACAGTGAGGCAGTCACTCTAGATTTATACAGAGCTTTTATGGAAACTAGTCAGTGTGAACACGTTAAGTTGCTCCTCCACTTTACCAGCAGGTTTGTTAAATCATTATCTGGGAGAAATACTGACTGGGCAAGTTACAATGGAGTGAAACAGCTGGTAGGAAGGTCTGGTCTAGAAATATTGCTCCTAATGACCTTATTTCAATTCAAGGTTATGTGTTAAAGTAGTTTTAGAAATCTAGAATTAATTATTCTGAAAGGGAAGAACAAACTCAGGATTGGGTTTCTATCCAAGGTATCACCCTGGAGAGCTTCCTCACATGGCGGACCAATTTCAATCCCCAAGTTTCAACAAAGCAGCAAGAGAACTTAAACAGGGAGTCTGCCACGCTGTACTCCCATGTTCTGGGCAATATTTTCAAACATCACATTTTATCCACTAATTGGATGAGGAAGAAGGGTGGCATGTTGCCTCTGAAGTCAGCTACTTGGGACAAGCAGATGTATCCACAGGGCTGGGGGTCACTTGGTGTATGATAGTATAGGACATTTTATTTTTCCCCAAATGAAAAAATTCTATGTATGCTCTTGAGAGCATGAGAATGAAGTGATGCCCATGAAGTGATTCCCATTTAGGAGTGGTTTTGCAGGTCAAATAGAGAATAAATGTACAGTGCTAGCTGGAAGCAGCACTGTGAAACCAGTTAAATGTACTTTGAGGCATCATACAGATGCCTCAAAGAGTGAGACAGAACTCCGCTGTTAGGATTTTAGACTACTTTTCAAGTTGTTCGGATTGTTTGAAGATCATTTCTACTTGGGTGCTTTTTCTGCAATTAGAGGGTTCTAACACCAGATGGCACCTTTGTTATAATCATAAGGTCTGAAGAGCTGGACCTCTCATCCAATATGAGTATGTGTACGTGAGTGCATTTATGTGATATAAATATAAGTGTGTGTATAAATGTATAAATATATGCATATTGGTGAATACTTATGTGTGTGTATGTACTTTATATATATATATGGTGCCTTTACAAAATTTTAACGTGGTTGCAAAAGAACATAGATTCTGAATCTTGACTGCCTTAAATCAAAGCCAAGTTTCTATTACCTACCAGTCTTGATTTCCAGCAAGTTATATAGCCTACCTATGCTTCAGTGTCTTCATGTATAAAATGTTAAAAACAATATTGCCTATTTCATAGGGTTCTTATAAGTTAATATATGTAATGAGGTAATTTTTAAATGAGTTAATATATTTAAATATTTAGAATAATTTCTTGTATATAATAAGTGTCTGGCATATAGGTGTTAACACTTACTAAATAATTTATTCAAAAATTGATCTGTGATTGTCCTTCCAACAGTGATTTCACCTCTTCCCTGTTGTGTGGCAGCCATATAGTGTAGGGAAGTGTTTAACCCACCACCAACTACAAGTGAAGGACCTAACTTATGTAGTATAATCAGGAAGGTTCCTTTTGCCATAGTGACAGGTCCAGGTAATCCAGACACAAGTCAGGCAATATATGGCATTTTTCCTGAATATTTTACTTTGTGAAGGTGCAGGAAAGGGTGTTGACCAAGGTTAGGTAAACAAAATGTGAGCAGAGGTTTTTGGAGGAAATAAGGTCTCTTGTGATATGTGGAAGCAAACCCTAGAGTAACTGCAGTTCCTGCTACCACAAGGGAAAGCAAACTGAAGATGCTGCTGATCTCACAAGAAGGAAAACAGAGAAACCAAAAGAAGCCAGTTCTTGAGTACATCATGGAGCTGGTGGGTCAAATCAATCCTGAGGCTTGCCCTACCTCTAAAACCAATAAATCCCTGTTATTCTTTAGGCCAGTTTGGGTTTGTCTTTCTTATGGAGTCTTAATTGATACAAGGTCAAAATACATATTTTTATTTTTAAAATGGCTCAACAAGGTTATTATTAGTAACTGCCATTCCCGTATGATGCGCTCTTATATGAAAATATAAAATAATACAAAATTGAAAATACTGGCATCTTGTCACCACACTAGTCCTTACCTGCTATGTATGATTCTCAGTTCTTCCTTCTTCCCTCTTTCTACTTTAGGGCCTCAGAGAACGTGCTTTGGTTCTTTGAGCTTACCTGTTTAATTCAGTGTTGAAATATCTATATTTATCTTAACATAGATCTGTGCACGAGTTTATAATTAGAGTTCCTGGTACTGTAGCCTCCTCATACCTAGTTATAGCTTGTTTTCTAAGTCCTTCCTTTTCTTGGCTAGAATAAACTTCCAGAAAGGTGGGGAAATTGAAGGAAAGGCATAGTGCAGTCTTCCCTAAAGAAAGATGTAGTACAGGGGCACCTGTGTGGCTCAGTCTGTTAAGCATCTGATTCTTGATTTTGGCTCAGGTCATGATCTCAGGGTTGTGGAACTGAGCCCCACATTGGGCTCCACGCCCAGCTTAAGATTCTCTCCCTTCCTCTCCCTCTGTCTCTCTCCCCACTCTTAAAAAAAAAAAAAAGAAGAAAGTCATAATAGAGCTTTTTTCAAAGTAGAAAACCTAAAAACAAAACAAAACCATAAAGGGTCTGTGGTCAAATCAGTGGAAAAAACTGCATTTAGTAAAAGTAAACATGATTTTTAGCTGTAATCCCTTTCAGACATTTAAAATACAAAATATTTTATTAGTTAGGATAGATGGTGTTGTGAAAAAAGAAATATTTAAATCTCAGTAGCTTAATATAATAAGATACATTCCTGGCTCATGACATGGTCTAATGCTAGAGCTATTGATTAGGTGGCTACCTCCAAGAGATAATTCATAAAGTCAAGCACCATCCACCTAAATTTCATCATCCTCAATATACAGCTCCACAAATCACCCCAGGTTTATCTCCACTTCAGAAAGTTGGAAGGGGCAAAGAGAGATGGTACATGGAAAGTTTTAATGGACCAATCCAGAAAGTGGCACACCTGACTTCTACCCAAAAGTCACATCCCATTGGCCAGAACTCAGTCACATGGCCTTTCCTAACTTCAGTGAATGCTGGGAAATGTGATCTGGAGAATAGGATATAGTTTTAGTGAACTCGTAGCAGTCTCTGCCACACTCCTGTTTTAACTTCCTAAGAGAGACCTATAGCATAAAGCTTTCCTCAAATTTACTCATTCTGAGACCTTCCCCTTCATCATTCTAGCCTGTATCCATTCAAATATTCCATGGTACACATTTTGAGAAATACTTGTTTCTTCTCTTAGCCTCTTCTCTTAAAGAGTTGCTATTGGATTTCTTGCCTTCTAACCATGCTGTAGAAACCAAAAGAAATGCTGTGGTTATAGGTATTGTGAATGATGACTCTTTGAGGGTTATATTTTCAAATCAAAAGATTGTTTTCTTAGTCACTTCATACTTTATTTTCTGTTTGAGAAGACCTTACTTGTGCTTTTCTTCTGTGTGTTTGCCTAGCTCTTGGAAGCGTAGTTCAAGCCTTGCCATCAATGTTTCCCTTGATACTGCTGTGCCCTGGGATGATTAAAACTCAAACTGAGATGTGTTCTATTGGTTTTATGATAAGAAAAGGGAAGACAATTTCCTTTTCTTCCTCTGCCCTCCCATATTTCCCAGTGCCTTCCTGCATCTTCCAGGGACTTCTCCATTTCCTAGCATTTTCCTTCCTATTACGAATAGTTGTTTCAAACTTTATTCACCTCTTCTATTAAAAACTCATCACCATGAACACAGAGATGACTGACAAACTTCATGTGTTATTCTTCTCTTTGATATTTACATTTTAGCTTGGGGAAAAAAACATGAAAGGAGAGGAATAAACTTCTGCTGGAATTCCAGGTATCACTAACTGACCTTGGGGAGATGTTTTGAGAAGGACAGCATTAGTGGGGCATTCAGAATATAGAGCTTGGGTATCTACCTCCCAGGCCCATTTATGAGATTAGCCCTGACCAAAGGCTCCCTGGTATTTCTTTCAGGGAAGGCAGATCAACTTTTAATTTGGCCCTCATGCGGTTACTCTGCACATATTGACTTTATTACAGGAGGACAGAATTTTTTTCCTAGACAAGTTTATGAGATGTCACTTCCCATTACAACGATTACAAAAAATTTAACAAGTTTAATTTCCTTACCTGTTTAATTCCACTTTGGCCACAAACCTAATTTGTCAAAATGTAGGAGTGCTCCTAGATTATAAACCTGAATAAAAATATGACCCCGAATTTGCTCTTCTATTTTCAGTGCACCTATTCTGGATATTCAGATCTATTTGTACCTAACATTTGGGACTTACCAGGCAAGGAATTATTTTATGTATCTAATGAATCTCTGATTGAAGCCTCCTATTATCAATAAAAATGAATAGTTTGGCAAATAAACATTACATTTTACATTGTAAAGTGGAGAGATCACTTGTCATTCTACAGACTCCATTTCAGTGGAGGAAGTTATTTTTCAGAAGCGCATTTCCCAAGGAATTTTGCATTTTATTAATTCATTCCAGAAGTTTTGCCAAGAAAAATTGCAAAAGTGAGTTCATAATTTGCACATGAATTTTGGGGAAACAACATTTTATAAAAGTTTTTGATTTATTTAAAAAAATGAAAAAGAATTTTGATTCATGATTGACATGAATATATACTCTGATAGAGCAATGGAGGGAATTTAAAAATTATCTGTACTACTGGGTGCTGTATATGTTTATTTAAGGAAAAATTAAATTTCACATAAAATTCAAGATAATTGGTTTATAGTAAATATATAGTTTGTTGGCAAAGACCAAGTCACGTTTAACTTAAATTGTTTGATTTTAGAGAAACTAATGGCTATGGCAAAAAGATTAGTAGTAGGTAGAGATTCAAAGCGTGCATTTTCTTTTCTTTCTGTTGTGAGAGCTATTTATTCTTATGTACAATTAAATTTTTGGTCAAGACTACAACTCCTGGATAGTCAATTGCAAAAAGGGAATAAACAGACTTTTTCCGTTTAATTCATGGACAATGGAAACTTCAAACCCAGAAGTGACCATCACCATGTTGTACTGTGATTTCAATAACAAAAGATCCAGGAATCTGTAATCTTAAAGTTTTTCAGGAAAAGCAACAAGTACATATAGTTTATTGTTGAACCCCTTCCTGTTTCTCAGTGCCTCCAGCTACAGATTTTCAGTGAGTACACAGATCCATTCAGAAACCAGGGGTGATAATCATAGGAGACACACTGCAATGTTCAAAACAACACAAATGCAAGACTCTTGGTAAACCATACATTTGTAATGAAACAACAAAACTGACTTCTTAAATTAGCCTCCGAATTTCCTGCCTGCATAACATTCTCTGCAGATATATACTTGATATCACCAGAATCTTGAAATTACGTCTATGTTTCTATGTTTCACAGAATTTGTGTCCAGCATGTAGGGTACCTAACAATTCTCACGGTGAGAAGTTTTCCTACCATAATTTGTTCATTTTTTTTTAAAGGCCGTGGAGTCAAGAGTTAAAAGCGTACTGACTGTGAAACCTGGGCTCTAGTTAACTGGGCCCACATTGACCCTTTTCTGCTTCCCTTGGATTCATCTGAATCTTGTGAACTTAAGGTGAGAGTGAGACACATCAATTCAACATAGAGTTGGGGTGTGCTGAAAGTTGCACAGCTCTAATTAAAAAAGGCACTGTGTTTTTACGGCAGGATTCTAGAGGGCTGCACTGATTTCCTGATGAATGTTGACAGTGCTATTAAAACTGTGAAACAGCATCTTCTGAATATGGCATTGAATGAAAGAACTAGCTTAGCCATGCTGCTCTTGGGTGTTATTAGCTGATTAAAAGTGGAGCCACAGGGAAAATCATCTTTGGGCTATGCATTCACTTTCTCAGCTTTTTTTGTTTGTTTGTTGGCGTTTTTCCCCCACAGGGTTGGTAGGTAGGTTTCTTTACTGCAGTCCTTAAACTTTATCCATGACATAAAGGATGAACCACTGTGTCCCTAGATCGTTTAATTACCCCAAGACATCTGGTGTGCTACACAGAAACCCCCCCACCCCCACCTTTTCTGAGCCATAATTTTGACTGGTTGTGTGTGTTTATATAAATGAAGACTTGACTTCAGCCAAATCCATTTCAACTTTGATCTCAACCTTTATTTTCCTAAGAGCCTTTAACCTCTCTGAGACTCAGTTTTCCTCAGCTATAAAATGAGCATGATGATACCGTGAGAGTTTATTATGGGAGTGGGAGATAATATAAAGTACCTAACATAGTTCTTGGCATAGATTAAGCACTCAATAAAGGCCACCTTTTGTTATTATTATTGAAACAGTCTAATGAGAGAAAAATGTAGGAGTTATTGCCATTTTTGTTAGATAGGAATTTGGGAGAGTGGAACAAAAAAATTTTTTTTTCCACAAATGGAAATGAAATGAAATCTGAACAATTTGAACTAAATTTAAGACCTTTGGTAAGAATTGGCACACCTCTTTGAAGAATTAATTTTGATATAATTAGATAATTTGACTTTTATAGAACTTTTAAATAAAGTCCTAAGGGAAGTTGGATGAGGTTCTTCCAGTCATTACATAAAATGTGAGTATCTGAGAGCTATTTAAACCAAGAACAGATAATAAAAAAATAAGAACACATTACAATATGTGAGTTGTAGGTTAGATCTAAATCATCCCATGACTTTTCTAATAAGGTGTTGAAATATGAAATTAGGAAACTGGAAGATGCTTCCAAATACTTCTTTTCTGATTATTTTAAATCGGCAAGTGAGAGTGTAATTTTCTGATAGATAATAAGATTTTGAAAAACTTTAATCTTTTGATTCCATTTGTATTTACCCATTCTAAGGGAAAATATAAAATTAAGAAATTTGCTCTATGCACAAAGATGTTTAGTATAGTATTATTGGAAAAAAACCCTGAAAACAATTTAAATGCCCCCAAAGAGGGAAATGATTAAAACAATTATGCTAAATTTCATGTAAATATATTTTATGTAACCAGTTCATCTGTAAAAAGTTTAATGGGGAAATGTTTCTGCAAAGAAAAAATATGCAAAATTGTATTTAAATTATTTTAACTATATAAAAGAGTTATTGAAAAAAAGACTAGAAGGAAATAGTTATGTGGACCTTATAAAGTTGTTGATTTTGACCTATAGAAGTATATTTCACATGGTTTAATCTAATAACACATGAATATCTTTGGGAAGTGATGAAATCTTCAGCAATATTCTCTTTCTGTGAATTTTATTTATAACTTCCTATTTTTACAGAAACATATTTTGTAATTATAAAGAATTTTTAATAGAAAGTAACTTGGTCATCTAAAAAAGAACTGTTCTAATTTAGGCAAAATTTAAAAATAATAAATTAGATTTCCATTTTTGGCAGTATCATAAACTTGATATTCTGAAAAGTCTTACACTACAAAATAATCCAAGATATTCTATAAAATGGAAAACTTTTCAATGCATGGCTGAGTTGGCAATAGAGTAAGGAAATCCCTAGCAGTCAAACATGAAGTAAAAGCATAAATCCTGAGAGAAAAGTCTATGACTGCTCTCTGGGCACCATGGATTTCTGGTGATCCAGAGATTAGGTTTTAATGGCCTATGGGGAACAGGGAAAAAAATGTTAGTGTCCATTTAATGTAGAGAGTCAGATCAAGGACCTGTGTGAAGCCAAGACCCTACCTACGCAAAAGGGCCATACCTTCAGTGAACTAGAGGTAAATCCTAATTTATAAGGGAAACTTGCCTATTTTGACTTCAGTTCTAACTGAAAGGAAAACCAAAATATTAGGAAAAAGTGGGTTTAAAGGTGGGTAGCTGAAGCAAATATAAATTCTCTCTGGATGAAAGAACCTTCAACTTCATGCCTCTTAGAATTCCTTCAGGGAAAGCTACATCAGATAATGGACTCAGTAGTCAAATATCACAGCATAGATGTAAGAACAAGAAACATGGCTGAAGGGGTGCCTAGGTGGCTCAGTCAGTTAATCATCTGATTTTGGCTCAGGTCATGATCTCAGGGTCCTGGGATCCAGCCCTGCATTGGGCTCCCGGCTTAGCAGGGAGTCTGCTTCTCCCTTCCCTTTTGCCCCTCCCCCTCTCCCGCCCCTCCCCCTTCTTGTTCTTTCTCTCTTTCTCATATAAATAAATAAAATCTTTGCAAAAAAAGAAACATGGCTGAAAATCAGCAGCAATGCCCAATAGTTGAATCAAATATACAAAGATTTATGATATTCAAATGATCAAATATAGAATAGAAAATGAACATAGTTTGTAAGTTTAAAAAAATATAAAATAGTATTGCAAGTATGAGTAAGGTTCAGAAACTCTCAATGATGACAAAGTTACATTTGAAAAAGAAATTATAGACCTGGAAAACATAGTTGAAATAAACTCAGGTTTTTTTTTTTTTTTAAGATTTCATTTTTAATCTCTGCACCCATCGTGGGGCTCAAACTCACAACCCTGAGATCAAGAGTCTCATGCTCCACTGACTGAGCCAGCCAGGTGTCCCAACTCATTTGGTTTTAAGAAAGATATTACATACAATTCAAGAAAAGTACTGAACTGCAATTTAAGCTTACAGAAGTGACTAGACACACCAGTGTAAAAGATATGGTAACCATGAAAGTGAAATCAAGAATCATGGAACAGAAAATGAGAATGTTCTAACATGTAATCAGAGTTAAAGAAGGAGAGTTAGAAAGAATGAAAAATAGATAATATTCTAAGAGATAAGAGATAATAGTGAAAATTTTCCCCAACCTGATAAAGACACAAATCCTAAGATTTAGGTATCATTAAATTCCAAGCAGGAAAAATGCAGAGACATATATACCTGGTTACATTATAGTAAAGCTGCAGACTATACAAAGAAAAACAAATCTAATGAATAGTCAGAAAAGACATATTAGCAACAGATAAGTAACAATTAGATTGAAGACAAAAATGAAAAATAGAATATAGTGTTATACTACTTTAAAGCCTGAGAGAAAATAAATGTAAACCTGGAATTATATAGCCAGTTAAACTGTCTTTTAAGAAGAATGAAAGTAGATAAAGGCATTTTCAGAGAAACAAAAAATGGTTTATCATCAAATATGGTGTTCATGATATTTAGCAAGGCAAATAAAAAGGCAAAAATAAGGTGGTAAAAAGAAATATGATATATCAATAATCTCAATTAATATTAATGAACTTAACTCTTCAGTTAGAAGGTTAAGTTTGGCTGGATTTAAAAAGACCTAACTCTATGTTATTTGTGAGAGACTTACCTATAATATAAAAATTTAAAAATTTAAAAGGTTAGAGGAAGGTATCCAGGAAAATAGTAATGAAAAATAAATTGATGTGGTTTTGATAATATCAGACAAAATAAGTCTTTAAGATAAGAATCACTACTAGAAATAAGAAAAATTATTATGTATTGATAAAAGGTTGAATTCTCTTGAATAAATAACAGTTCAAACATGCATGCATGTAATTATATAACTTCAAAACATATAAAATAAAAAGTAACAATAACTATAAGGATAAAATGAAAAATTCACCATCATTATAACCAATATCAAAATAACTCTCACCAATTGATAAATCAAGCAGAAAAGTCAATAGGTTAGAGTATACAACATTTGCCCACTACAGTCAACAAACTTAATATTTTGACTCCTGCACCAAACAACTGGAGAAAAACATTCTTTGCAGCATCCATTGAATATTTATGAAAACTGAATCAGTTATGAGTATGAAGTCTCATTAAATTCTCAGAATTGTTATGCATACTACATTCTGTGATAGCAATGCAATTAAATTAGAAATATATTACAAAAAGATTACTAAACTACATTTGAAAAATTTAAAGTACATTTGAAAATTCTAAAGACTGAATAACTCATGGGTCAAATAAAAATCATAATGAAATTTGAGAATACTTACAATTGAATGAGAATGAAAATACTACATATCAAATTTGTGGAATGCAGGTAAAGAAGTATTTAAGTATTTATATTAGAAAAGAATGAAGATTAATAATAAGCTAACACTTTAACTTAAAAATTATATTAAAAATAGCAATTGAATAAAGCCAATGAGCATAAAAAGAAAGAAATAGCAAAGATAAAAGCAGAAATGAATGAAGTTAATGAAATAGAAAACAAAGAGAATCAACAAAGTTGAGTTTTTTGAAGTAACAGAATTGCTCAATGTCTGGTAAGGTTGATCAAAAAAGCCACCAAAAAAAAAAATTTATATTAGGAACTTAAAAAAAAGAGAGCTATAACTTCAGATGCAAAAGAACCTAAAAAGATAACAGAATATTATATATAATTTATTTCAGTAAATTAAAAGATAGGATGAAATGTATAAGTTCCTTGAAAAAAAAAAACCTATCTAAACAAAAAAATAGAAAAGAAAATCTGAATAGTCTTATTGTCATAAAATAACTTGAATCAGTGGTTTAAAATCCTTTTACAAAGGGAATGGTAGGGTTAGATGGTTTTACCAGCAAATTCTTTCAAACATTTAAATAACAGATAATTCCACATTTTTTCAGCAAATAGGAAAAGAGAAGACACTCCCCAACTTATTTTATGAGGCTATTAAGCCTTATTATCAAAACCAGACAATGATGGTATGAAAAGAGCAATTATAGGACCAGCTGACTCACTAATATGGATACAAAAATTCTAATGGAAATAAATGGCAAATGAAATCCAATAAGAAACATTAATCATTGCTAATCTGGCTTCCTAGTTATAAAATTAGTTCAATATTAGAAAATTACTGTACTAACAGATTAAAAAAGAAAATGATACAATCCTCTCAATAGGTGAAAAACAAAAGCAATAATTAAGACTCCCAATACATTCATATTTAAAAAACCCTTAGTAAACTAGGAATAAAAAAGAACATCTTTTATCTGATAAGTGATATCTACCAAAGAACTACAGAGGATGTTTATTTAAACTATGAAATGTAAAAGCATTCCCTTTAAAATCAGAAAGAAAACAGTAACGTTATTAGCATTTCTATTCAATAATTTACTGCTAGTCCTAACACAGTAAAAGAAGAAAAATGAATAAGCAGTATAAAGCTTGGAAAGGGAGAAATAAAACTGCCATTACTGCAGATGATAGAATTATCTACATAGAAGATAAACTGACAATTTCTTTTGAATTAGTAGAGAATTTAGAGTGCTAGATGTAGGTCAAGTTAATTGCATATTTATAATCAGCAACAAGTAGAACAGGTATATATTTAAAGGATGCTGTTTACAATGGCAACAAAAATAAGGTTCTAGGAATAAATCTAATAAGAGATGTGCAGAAACTTTAGAAAGAAAATTATGACAATCTATTGAAAGATATTACTAAGACCTAGACAAAAGATACTTCATCTTTTCGGAGAAAGATTCAGTATCCCAAAAATATCAATTCTCTTCCAATCCCCAGACTCAATGCAATTTCAATCAAAATTTCAGTAGGGTTTTTAACAGAACTGGACAAATGGATTTAAAAAATATAAACAGATGAACAAAGGGCCATCAATAGCTGAGATACTCCTAAAGAAGAACAAAGTAGGAGCACTTAGCTTAGCTGATGTCAAGAATTATTACGAACTTATTGTTAATTATAGCAGCATGTTTTTGATAAAGGCATAGAGAATTAGGTCAGGAGAACAGAATAGAGAGACTAGAAGCCAACTCATGCCTGTCTGGAAGCTTCCGTCTCACAGAGCTGACATCGCAGCCAGATGGGCAGGATGGCGCAGGGTGGCCCTTGGGGATGGTGGGGGGCAATACTTTTTTCCCAAATGTTATAAAATAATTTTAGTATCTGACAAAAAGAATGTCATGCTTGTGTGAATCATCTGACTGCCATCCTGATTTCTTTCTTCTCATCTGTCTGATTTGGGGTAAGTTGGTCTGTTCTTTCATCCAGCTGAGATGATAATTGGTTATATTGACTATGTGTTTAGCACAGAAAAGGCCTCAGCTCCTTCAATAAACTTTTCCTCAATTTCAGTTCTGGGTTCAGTTCTTGTCTCTGTTTTAAGAGCACACCTTATGCACACCATACTACTATAATACCTACTTTATTATAATCTTAAAATCATGGGCTGGATAACAAAATTGACTGGGTTCAAGCATGACCTTGGGCAAATACCTTAATCTCAGTTTTCTCATAATAAAAGAGATAATAATAAGAATTGTCTTCTACCTTGGAATTCTTATGAGGATTGAAAGATATGTTCAGGCAAAACATAATGAAGCACGCTCTGATGCTATAATAAGTTAGGCATTTATATGCTTTAAAATTATATTAAAAGTCACATATTTGTTTCTCTTCCTAGATTGCACATTCCTTAAAGTCAGAGACTGTCTTAATTATCTTCATATACCGGGTGCCTAGCATGGTGCCTTGGTAGTAGATATCCAGTAAATACTGAACCAAACAAAGGCAAATGCTGTTAAGAAATCTGTACCATTGGAAATGGTAGTTTTCATGGTCTTTTATGGCTTTATTGATTCAGTAGTTATTTATTAAACTAATGAAACATTAACTATTAATTAACTAATTAAAATGAATAATTCAATTATTTCATTCTAATCAGATCTGCATTTTAGGGAGATCACTGGTCACATTGGGAGGAATGATTTATAAGGTGCAATGTTGGAAGCAGGGAGATGAGCTAGGGATTGCTCAGTCATGCTTTGCTTTACCCATTTGGCTTGCAGTTACTCATCTATTGCCTTTGTATGCCTTAGCTGTCTCCTACAGAGAAACATCATAGTGCTTTAGAAACCCTTTCACTTTTTTCCCTTTCCCTCCCTCCTTGGTGACTCTATGTGCTTTATGTGGGCATTCCATTATTTTCCGAGTACATAGTCACTAAACTTTCCATAATTTACTCTAAGGTACTTTTCATCAATGTACAACCCAGTGTCTTTTGTTCAGTGGATCACACACATTTTTCCAATTTTGCTTCACTGAAGTTTAATGCCTTATTTTTTCCATTTCTGTGACTATCCTTGGACTTAATGGGAGAAATGAAGCAGCACATCCACAGACCCATTTGGCTGCCATGCAACCCTGTTGATTTATCATCAATAGGTAAACAGAAGCTTTTTTTTTAAAAAAAAATCCATGCTTGAGATCTTTCTTTTTGAAACAGCTCTCAGACAAAAATTATTCCACATGCTTTTGCAGATCTTCTTTGGAGCTATTTGTTTCATTTATCTAATCTGTGTACCTTTAGTCCCAGCATGCAAACAAGGGGGGCTCCAAAGCACTATAGCACTCCCCCTCCTATCTTATGTGGCCCACACCCCTCTCCATCCACACACCTGCTGCTCCCTAAGCTAACATCCTCTAACTGCAACCTTATTTAAGAAACTCTCCGTGTGAAACGAGAGGGTGTAGAAATAGCAGGTGACTCCATTTCAGCAGTTTTGGTGGCCAGAGAAGAATTATTGCTTCCTTCACTTTGTGACTCTGGTAAGTGCCCAAGAGGTGTAGTCAAAAAATCAACACATTAGTAATCCAGCAGGACTGACTCCAGCTGTTTAACATGGCCCAGCTCAAATGTCACATCCTCGGTGATGCCTTCCCTGACCCCCTTCAGTTTCACTACGCCCTTTGTTGCTCCCATAGCCCTTTGTTCAAACTACTACTAGGATAGCATTTATCATCCACTGTTATTTTAACTCTTTTAAAATTGCATTTGAATATGGTAGAGGGGCAAGAGAATGATTTTCAAGGAGGAAAAATCTGAGTGCCCATCCAACTATGCTACACTCAGATTTGAGAATTTGGGTCAATAAATACTCTCTTGGAAACTCAGTGTTCTGATCAGTAAAAGAGATAAGATAAAGGAGAGCAGATAATGCATATAGCATAGACCCTGGCCTCCAGCAGATATTTAACAAATATATTTCCTTTCTTCTCCCTTCCTGCTTAGTTGTGGATCAGTCTGTCTCTCCCAATAGACCACGAAGCCCTCTAGGGAGACACCTTGACATATTAATCTTTCTAGCCCCCAGCCCTAGTACAGTGCCCAATACAGGTGTTCAATACAAGTGTGTTGGCTGTGGGATAAAAGGAATGCCATGTCACGCCCTGGAAAACTTGGCCCAACTTATTGGCCAGCCTCCCATAACAATGCATGTGGACCTCTGTTTTGGTGTGCCTTATTATTTCATCTGAGTCCTTGATTTGTGGGTGATGAAGGGAGATAGGGAAGCCTAATTAAGTCCTTATAGTCTTTGAACTTAAGCAAATGTGGACTCCTTGTTGGAATTACTATTCTTTGGAAAGCTGTGAGTTATAAATTAAGGACCAGGTTTACTTGGTGAAAAAAAGATTGGGGCTAAATATTGGAGTCACTGGAGCTATTTGGGGAAAGTTTTGACTGCCGTTGAGGTATTCCTCAGGAATGGCACTGCAATACAAATATGGATTCATGATCAAGGCTTTTTGGCCTTCTTCTGTGGAAAAACACATGCATTTGGCTGAAGAGAAAAAAGTAACTTGGCAGGTACCAGACTGCTTTACAATCCTTTCAGTATCTGAATTAATTCAATGTCACCACACTTAGCTTTAAGCCAGTGTTTCATGTGAACCATGCCCTGTTGTACTTACTATGTGTGTTGTGACCCAATAAGTTGATGGCAATCCCCTTGTAAAATAACAGTCATAGAGATAAGTCATGATGACTTGTGAATACTTCGCATTTACTGGGCATCTTTTTCTTTTGACCATCTTCTCTACAGTGCTTTCTAGACCAGTGCCCAGTTTGGATCTCTGTAAAAATCTGGCATTCCCATCTTTCCAGTCAAGTCAGCACTCACTATGAGGCAGGCATTATTCTGGGTATTGAGGATCTGGTGGGAAGCAGGACAGAAAGTTTCCGATCTCAGGGAGCTTACATTTTAGTGCACCTATAAACTCCTTTTATTAACTCCCATTTTTGATGTTTTGGCTTTCATTTCCTCCCCTTTGGTTTATCTATCCATGAATTCTGTTAAGTGTATCTGGCACATTCCATTTTGTTTTTCAAGGTTTTTGACTTCTTCTTTTTCCTTGAGGGCTTCCTTATCTTTTAAAGCTAGGATATAGTCATAAACTTTTAGAGCTAGATGAGCTTTGAGTTAATCTATTTCAACAATGATCCTTGGAGATGTATTGGTTTGTCCAGTAGCTTGACAACACTTTGGTAAGTTGAAGTCCAGCACAGATTCCCAGCTCATTGTTTTTCATTTTTCATTACACTGTGTCTCTGATTTCCTATCTCATGTTTACCGGGATGCAGAATTCCTTTATTCACCAAAAATCTGTGGGTTCCAACTTCATGCCAGGCTCTGCTCCAGATACTGGGGAGACAAAGACATTAGAAAGGAGATCACAGTCTTCTTTCTTTGCTTATTCCTTTCACTTTATTTTAAATTTCTTCATATTCTAACAAGATTTGTTGGTTACTCATATATCCCTGTCAAGTTTCTTATTTTTTTATTTGTTATTTTTAAGCTCTTTTACCTGTTTTCTTATTTACACATAATTATACCCTCTATTGATTCACTTCTTTTTTAGATATGCCATTCTACATGGTAAATAGGTTTATATAAATAAGCACTCCTCAATAAGATTTTTCTTACAGATTGACCCTAAATTTTTACATTTCAGACAGTCACTTTTCATGTTTTCCAGCTAACACATAAAACTCCTTCTTAGCAAGTTGTGTTAAAAGTACAGGCACTGGGACACTCCCCTCCCCCCTGAAAATTAATTCAGAGTATCTGGGGCTGGAGCCTAGATGTTGGTATGGTTCAAAATATGATTCTAACATGCAGCCAAGGTAGAGGACCACTGGTCAACAGATAAGCATCTTTTCCTTCCATAACTCCTCTTTTCCATTTCTTCTGGAAATTTATATACTAGCTCTTTTCCTACAGCTCAAAGCCATAATTGTATATCTTTTACCAGAGGTGAAATAATTTTCAAAGTTTCACTAAATGCACTCTTTTTGGGTATATCTGTATTCCTGTATTGACTTATATAAAGAAATTTTTTCTTGCTCTGAACTATCTTGGCTTTTCTTTTCTCCTCAAGGGTTCTGTATGCGTACACTGTTTAAATCCATTTTCCAACCTAAGGTGCATTTTCTCCATACTTGTGATATTCATGTTTCATTTCATCTTTTTAGCCCCTACTTTGAGTGCTCCCCCCACTTTTTTTTTCCCTTTGCTGTCTCAAGTTCAGTGTTACTGTGCTCTTTCTATAGACTTGGAATTTATGTTTCCTACTTATAGGAATAATAACTACCTTCCTAGGTTTCCTTCATGTTTTTTCATTCATTTTCCAGAAACTCTCCTGCTCCCTTACTTTTCTGCTATTAAAATTGATTCTTTTGAAGCTGGGATCCCAGGGTTTGGATATCTGAAAAGAAGTAGCTTTCCAATTTTTTTCCACTGTTCTCTTACTTCATGTTGCTTATTCCCAAACACTTATACTCTCAGTATGGGAACTTGAAATACACATTCATCTATTCTCTTCCTTTTATCTCATCCCAGATGTTTTCTCTTGTCTTCTTTCAGTCCAGTGTCTAACTTCGTGACTCCTCTTCCATTTGTTACACTTGTATGATTTCTCCAGCTATGCATATAACACACTTATTCCACCTAATCCCCACATTTAAAATTCCTGGAAAATATTTAACCCTCTCCTCCCCTCATCACAGATCTCCTCCACAATCATATTTTTCTCATGCAGATCCTGTCTGTTACTTTCAGTGGGACTAATACACCATCCTATCTGTTAGTTATGCCACGTAATTGCTTTTAGTCACTCTTTCTTTCATTCTTTAACTAAATGAGCTTGGGATTCCAGACTGCCTAGAGTCATCTCCCCATAGTTATTTCTGTAGTGCAGATCCTTTTTCTCCTTGGTGAAATCTCTCTCAACAAATCCTATTCTCTGTTGCTCTGGGAGTCACTACCAAGTCCAACTGTAGGTGATTTGGATTACTGCAAGTAGATGGATGGGTACATTCTGTAGTGCTGGAATAGCAGTATTGAAATACACATTGTGCTTCATCTTGTCTACACTAACTTGTCCTTAATTTGGCCTTACTTAGATTTCCCTTGATCAGCTTTTGGTTTCACAGGGTCTTTCTTCAGCCCTTGGTCTCTGTTGCTCTATTGATGATTGCTTCCTATGTGAGATTGGTGGGGCTGGCTGCCAGACTCCCAGCTGCACAAACTATTTCATCCCTGGAGCTTGGCATCCCTGGGTAATTACACATTGTTTTTCCTGCTCACTTGACTTGGAGCTGTCAATACACCAGTTGCCTCAGATTCCTTCTGCTTTTCCTCACTAGCATATGGTATGGTCTGACCTGGTGAAGCTGAGTTTCAATTTCACTGAGAAAAGAGGCAGTCTGATGTAAGCTGAACATGGTAAGTGACGGAATAGAGACTTCCACTGTCATTTATTCAACAGCTTTTTGTTGGGCACTTGATCTAAGCCAGGCACTTTACTAGTCTACACTGAAACTACAAATATCAGCAAGATTTTAGCTCTGACCTCAAGATGATTTCAAATTAATGGAAGAGATGTGTAGGTATACCCATAATAAAGTATATCAGTAAATATACTTTAAAATTATTACAAAAGGTAGAATGATCTAGTATCGAAGAGGACAGGCTTGGAAGTCAGACAGACCTGCCCTTCAAATTGCACCTCACCACCCATGAACAATCTGGCCTGGGGCAAGTTCCTTAGTGTTTATACCCTTCTCCTCCTTGTCAGTGAAATGATTCTAAGTGACACTTCTTATAAGATTGTCATGAAGATTAAATTTATTAATAGAGGTTACATGCCTAATCTAATGCTTAGCCCTTAGTAAATGCTCGGCAAATACAGGTTTTAAAAATGGTAGTGCTATGTATGGGCTGCTGTGGGAACACAGTGGGAGAGTCCAGGAAGATTTCTGGGAGGAAATGATATGAATTGAGTCTTGAGGGATAAGTAGGCAATAGCTAAGTGAGGAGAAGAAAAGGAATTCTAATAGAGGGAGCAGTACACACCAAGGTATTGAAGTATGAAATAATATGAGGAATGCATGAACCCCACGGAGTTCATTGTGTATGGCAGGAACAAAATAATCCATGCCTGGAAGAAGGGAATGATGGTGACTGAGACAAAATATTAAAACTCATTTCAACAGAAGAAATCCTGCGACAGAAACCATGTATCACTCTTCTACACTTCTATATACAATCTCAAACTGTCAAAGATGTCTAAGAACTGTGGGGTAGAAAGGACAGCAGAATGAAAAAAAAGAGGTGGCAGAAATGATGGCATCCTGACACTCAATTAAAAACATGTCATTAAAAAAAGATCTTGGTGTCTAGGTCAAAGAATCAGAAACTTGCAACCTGGACATTTCCTCCAGACCCATGACCCCCAAAGCTCATCTCCTTCTACCACTACATTAAACTTTTAGCCCGTCCCTCTCCCTGCTTTTTGTTATTGGACACATAAGTATGTAGCTTAAGATCTTAATGAAAGAACAGAGCAGCTTGGTGCTATGACACCTGAACCCAGCAGCTGTGTGTGAATGACCTGCAGACACAAAAGCAATACTCCTTGTCCAGGCAACCTAGACATGGCTGCTCTGTGTCCTGTAGACACCCAGGGTTGAATTTGTACAGTCGTTGCCAGAAAAGCACACCACACCCACATGTCAAAACAAACATGATATCCAGGGGAGGAAAATCAAGGTTTCAAGTTGTTTCTTTTCTTCTCTCTCCAAATCCCAAGAATCCAGTGAGTTCTAATAACACTTCTAAAATGTCAGGAGAAAAAAAATCTTACTTTTAAAAAAGCTGGAGCAACCGAGGGGGTCTTTTGTAGAATCTGATTTCACTCCAGGTCCCTCAGGGATGGTAAGGGGTGCAGGTGTGCCTTGCTTTAAGAAAATGCAGTTAGAAAAAAAAAAAGCATCTAATAGAGACCTTAGGAGGTGATTATTCATATTGTAATACAGGTTTTTAATATTATCTGAATCATAGGTTTGCTTTAAAGCAGCAGTCCCCCTTTTGTGAATCAGTTTAGATTGTTAATTTGGTAGAGTTGAGAAGAGAGTGTTGAGAAATTTAGTGTTCAAGGATTAAGTGATTATTTTTATTTATGGAAGATCTATCAAAAACAAAGTCTAAGTGTTTATGAAATGCTGGGAGTCATTGAAAGGGAAATAGTATTTATTACATGTAAGGCACTTTAGATATGTGATCGGGATAACATTTATTAAAGAGTAACTCCAATTTTACTTCCCTCTTCCCTTTTCTCTGCCTTTCAGTCTATGCAACTCCTCTCTTCCTCTCCCCTGTAAGAAGAGATCTGAATTTGTGGCTGGGTTCTTATGATTTTAAAATACAGAATCAAGAAAGTGGGGAAAGAAAGACAAGGCTGGAGAGTTGAGGGAGAAAGAGGGGAAGTGGCTGAGCCAATAAGAGCTGGTGCAGACTACAGGTGTGGAGAGCAGGACAAAAGTATACACTTGGGAGGGACTTGGATGGACATCCCAGAGATGCTGTGGGCTATGAGAAAACAAATTTTAAGAAGTTAGGCTTTAAGTTCTGAGCTGAATTTCCTTTGTGTTCCTCAAGAGGTGCAAAGAAAGATTAAAATTCTTTTCAAATTGCTTTCGAATCCTGAATCCCGATGGTGCTCCTTTGAATGTGGAAATCGACTGGCACCATGCAGTAGAAAGCTCTGATATTTGTTTGATCTCATTCAGTCTTGTAATAACTATACAAAGAGGGCATTTCCTTTTCCTTATATACACAAGAAGCTGAGTTGCAAAGATTTTCAAGGACCTGCTGGTAAATGGCAGAGACTTGATTTAAAAATAGACCTGTTTCTAAATATAAAAAAGGTAAGAGATAACAAGTGTTGGCAAGGTTGTGAAGAAAAGGGAACCCTTGTGCACTGTGGGTAGGAATGTAAATTGCTACAGATGTTATGGAAAATAGGAGTGAAGTTTCTCAAAAAAGTAAAAATAGAACTTCCATACGAATCCATATAATCTAGCAATCCCAGTACTGGTATTTATCCAAAGGAAATGAAAGGATCTTGAAGAGGTATCTGCGCTCCTATGTTCACTGCAGCATTATTCACAAGAGTTAAGATACAGGAAAAACCTGGGTATAGTGAATATTTTGACATGTTTTTCCTTCTAGCATCACCCTACATCTTCCTTTCCCCTTCTCAAGTTTGTATAATTTTTTGAGTACATTTGTTTTATCTATATTCTCTTTTAATAATCACTTTTTATATATATAGTCAGATTTTGTCAATTGTAATTCTCATTTCAGCCATATAAATATAGAGCTGTATTTTCCAGATTGTGGCAATTGGTTGACAGTCAAATCACTGTGTTGTCTTTCAGTGCTGTATCTTTATGTCTTATTCATGTCTTGTCATAACATTTTTAGTGGAAGGGTGGACAGAAGAAGAGAGAAATGTGATAGAGCTAAATGTACATATTTCATAAGAGAAAACTAATAGATAATTCAATAAATAGCAATATAATTTTATCGAAGAAATGGCTGAAATAGTTAAAAGTGAATGCCTGGGGGATGGTAAAGCTGAGATAGATTACATACCTTTTAATATGATTTGATTTGTAGAGTAGCTATGTGCATACATTTTCTAAATAAACAGTGATACAAATGCCGAAGTCCTAGTCTAAACAATAAATATGGAATAAATGTGGGTGAATATGTACTATATCTGGGCCGCTCTTTCTCCCCCTCCTGAAGAAGTATATGATCCTCCCTCTAGGAACTAGTAGTTAAACTGAACCAACTGGATGGGAGTAACTATGTATAGGGCTTGTTTTCCAAAGAAGAGCATTGTTTAGAGTAGCGAAATTCTAAGCCTATTTATGCATGTTGTAAAGCTGTTCAAGAAGTAACTCAGCAAGGTCTGTGAGTGGAAATGTAGTGCTCAAGTCACATTCTGCTTTAAAAGGTTGTAACAAATACAAACAAATTAAAAAAAAAAGAAGTATATGATCCTCCAACTTGGTATTGGAGGAGAGTTGGAGAACACTAGGAAACGTCTATCTGGCAATGTCCCCAAGAATCAGGCCCTGCAGCCTGCCCCACTTCTACCCTGGACTGAATCCCAGGGGATGGCCACAGAAGTCCCAGGTAGATTTGGGGATTCAAATATCAAGGAGTCCTATGTTCCACTTCTTGTCAGGCTCTTGGGCAAGCCCCCATAGTTCCTTGTGCCACCATGGCACAAGGATGACAGAAGCACCTATATTGGGTGCCAAGCAGACTGACCTCAGGAAATTCACAGAGCCTTCATGTGCCCTAGTGGGGCTCAGGGGCAGCAAATTCTTTCCATGGGACTGACATTGTCTAGCATCTGAGACTTAGGCTGGGAGATTTGGAGGATGGAGATGCCATAGTACATGTGATGTGACCCATAAGACCAGGGGCCAGATGGGGAACAAGGACCTCTCAGTTGTGGCCAGCATGAAGAGGGGTTGATAACTTAAGGACTAGATAGAATCACATCTCTGTTGATGCCCATGTGGAACAGAGCACATCCAGGGTCCAGGAGACTCCTTGGGATGAGATACTGCTATGTAAACTCACCCCACCACCCTCTCAGAACGATTTAGGGAGAAATACTTAGGTGAATTGTCAGGATCCTTGGTTAAAAATAAAGGAACATGCTAGTTAACATAAGCAGAAAAGGAATTTATGGGAAGGATACCAGGGAGTTCTCAGAATCAGTGGGCTCAGAAAAAGGGCAGAACCACCTCCTGCCAAAACCACAGCACAGGAAATGTCTGGTAAGATACAGATGACACCACCACTGCATCACCGCTGTCAGAAATGGACACAGGACATCACTGCCGTCAACCTCCGCCACTCCCAGAATAGGACTTTGGATCTCATTGCTGCTACTGCTGCCAGAATAAATGCTCCAGCATCCCTCACTTCCTGCTCACTGCTGATGTGATGTCCTGGGAGAGCCTAGCCTATTGGCCAACATCAACCATGTGCCCACTCTCCAGCTGCTTGGGAGCAGACCTATCTTTGGCTTTGGTCCTGAGGGAATGTGCCCTCCCGTTTGTTGTGGCATCCCTCACCCCTGCCCCCACTCAAAGGAAGAAAGTCCACACTTACACAGTCATAAAGGACAGTATCCAGCACTCTTGACTGAGAATACCTTAAATAAACCTGACGTGTATGGAACTGACTTGATTTGCTTTCTGCCACTGGAAGTAGTTTGGGAGCTTTACAATCTAAATTCAACCATAAGAAAAGATAAATTCACATTTTCACACCTTGAGCTTTGGTCTGAGGAAATACAATTCCCATGCAAATGAATGCTCTATTTAACCATCAGACTCCCCTGGACTGCATTATCAGCCCATTTTCTAATCGGGAAGCTGAGAGTCAAGGAATTGAACAGACTTTCATACCAGTAATTGGCAGAGCCAAGATTGAACCCTTCCAAAACATTACACTGTGATTTGTTCTCAAGATGTTAGGGGCCAAATGGTTAGAGCTAAATTAGACTATTCTAGATCATTTGTTCTGAGCTCTTGTCCTTAGCATGGTGCCATTTTCCCCATCTGTGATGCCTAAAAGTGGAGTCAGTGCACATGTCTGAAATGCTGTGTGTCTCCTCCAAATATGATATGGACATTTAATAAACCCTGCAGAACTCATACGTTTTAGGTCACAGTCCTGTGCCCACATAGAAACAGAATTAGTTAGGAACAAAGAATGAAGTATTCTTTGCCTACCCACCCCATTTTTTCAATTACTTGTCTAAGCTTCTTTCTTTCTCTTGCATTCCCTGAGTAGGAAGGGATGAGTAGAGAGAGAAAAAAAAAAGGCATTTTCTAGGTCATTTTTTCTGCTGCCCTTTCCCTTGACTGCATGTGGAGACATTGTGGGTCCCCCCGCTTTGCTGAGTACCTAGAAGGCAGGAAATGTTTAAGACCAGAACTTTAATAGGTGTAAGTAAGAAACATATCTGCTTTCCATTAAGGAGATTAACTTCTCTGTTGGGGTTGTTGTTATAGGACTGGGTCAGGGGGCTGCTTGGGGCTGACTGGTGCCTTCTCTGACTGGGTGGGCACTGCCCCCCTCCAGCTCTCCTTCTGAGGCAGGCACTCTTCTTCCAAACCTGCCTTCCTCAGCTGGAGTCAGATTGAGCAGAGGACCTGCTTTAAGTAGTGACACAATAGGGTAATAAAAGTGAATCCTTGTTTTCAGGACAAGGGAGCACTGTGCCCATGTATTTTACAGCTGTTCAGTGAAGCCATTCCCATGATAAATTACAGAATAAGTATGATTCATGGTAAAAATAACATCCTCTGTTGGTTTCCCACACAACATGTTTATCTCTTAATTCTATCAACCCAACCCTCATATAGAGCCTCATACAGGGTCACCATGTAGTAAATATTTGATAAGTGGATTAATGAAAACTCTCTAGAGACTTAGGAAGAAATGTAAATCCCTATAGTCCAACAAACTGGATTTAGAATAGACCAAAAGGGTGCACTGAAGAATATCAGTGAAAAATAGTTGACGACTTATCCTAACTCTTCATTTGTTTCCTGGGCAGCCTGCCTTCCTTCTTCTCTGTTCTCCTCCTCCTCCTCCTTCTCTTCCTTCTTCTCTATCTCTGTTTTTCCCTCTCTTCCTCCTTCACTTCCTCCCTCTCTTTTTCTCTTTTTCTTTCTTTCTCTGTAACTTTCATTATGGCAATTTAAAAACAAACACAGAGAGAATTGTCCACTGAACTCCCATGTATACCCAGCTTTGATCACCATCCATGTTTCTGCTTCATCATTTATAACCCCCCTTTTCTTCATACTTTGTGAGAGTATTTTGTATCAAAACTCAAACTTGTATGATTTTTCCTTCAATTATTTTCCTATGTATTTCAAACAGAAGAGGACTGTAAAAAACATACAACCCCAATACAATTATCACCCCCTCTCCCAAATTAACAATTGGTCTATAATACCATCTAATGGTTAATTTGTGTTTGGTTATCATCTCTTCTGGGCTTCCCATAAGATTTTTTTCCTTAAATGTTAATATGTGGCTTAAGACTAGTGCTTTCCTATTCTTCATGGTAACCCTTCCCTCCAAACCCCGCTTGAGTGCTTACAATTGCTAAATGGATAATTTACAGCTACGTTACTTCACTCAAGGAGTGAGCACTTAAAGTGCGTCCACCATTATAAAAGACTCTGGAGCTACCAAGGTGAATAAGATGGACAGTGTCTTTGGCCTGAAGGAGCTTACCCTTCCAGCTTGAATATCCCTCTAACACATGACACTCAGCATGATAAAGTCAATTTTATCACCTTGCCCTGAAAGTCCAGCTCTCCTTAAGTTTCTCAAGTCTGACAGTGAAGTCAAACATTTTCTATGCCTTTTGGGCTCCACACTCTTGATTGTCTTCATCCTGTCAGTTCCAAGCCTGGCTAGTTTTCTTCTGAAATTATTTCTATATCCCTTTTTTCTCCAGGAAGTCAGCCTTCTGTGATGCAGAAAAGCAAACTGCATTAGAATTTACAAGGGTTCTGCCTTTTATGTTGGGCCAAACTGAGAGGGAGTTAGCAGCTCCAGGGGTCTGGAGGCCAGTGTTGTACCAGGAGAGGCTTCATATGAGAAGGGTCAGGATGGGGATACAAGACCATGGGGCAGACAGACCGGAAAACAGTACCATGCATCCCATATGATGTGTGTGGCAAGTAGGAAATGGGCAAAAAGGAAGTAAAGCTGTGACCAGGAATGAAATGAAATAGGGCAAGTATGAGGCATGACTCCAGTTGATCCATTTGGAGTTTTGTTTGGAAGCAGAGAATCAATGTTGGATCACCTCCTTTACCTAATTGCTATGTAACAAATTACAGCAAATTTAGCACCTCAAACAAAACTTTTTATTATCTCACAGTTCTACAGGTCAGAAATCCAGGCAGTTCAGCTAGGTTCTCTGCTCAGGGTCTCATAGGCTAATGTCTAGGTGTTGGCCAGCCAGGGGTTTTATTTGAAATCTTGGGAAATTGGTTATCATTTCCATAACCTCCTCTCAGGCAATCAAATACAGAAAAAGACCATCTTCAAATGGTGGGATGATTTCTACTTTCTCTGTACTTTTCTTCAGTGAGGCACTGATATGAACAATGAACAGAATCTTTCTGTTTCCTCAGCTGGAAAATGGCTTAATCTCCTTACTTAACATAAGAGCCCATGTTCTCTGTTTATTAAAAAAAAAAGCATATAACTCTTTTGTAAGTTTGAAAAGATTCATGCTTTGTGTGTGTGCGTATGTGTGTTTTTATTTAAATTAAATTCTTGTAACTTCATGACCTCACCCCATTGAAAACTGAGATGCTAAGACCCCATCGCCTCTTCTCATTGATGTTAGGGCCATCTGGAATATTTAGTGTATTTAACACATGATCACATCAACAATAAACTTTCTAGTTGGTTTTCAAGAAAACTTTTTTTACTTAGTTTACAGAAATTAATAAAAATAAGTCTCCTGCTCTTAGACTCATTCCCCAGGCTCTCTTACCACCTTTTCTCAAGATTCAGGGTTTGCTAATTGTAATTATTGTGTCTGAGGTTAGTATGTGAAAATGAGGATATTTGACAGGTTAAGCAATTATACCAAATACACAGCTGAACATTTATAAACATAGTATTCCGAAGATGAAAATAGCCCTCAGTTTTCTTTCAAGCCAGTGGGGGCACTGTTTTCTTAGTATGAGATTGAGATTAGTACCTTTTTTTCTTTTCTTTTTGAACATTTTAGGAAAAATTCCCCTCTCAGCTTCTTTTAGAATCGAATAATTTGCCTATATAAGATTTAAAAAAATAATGCATTTACTGGTAATTTAAATCTGATCCATTTACCTTGGAAACCAATGACAGTCTTGGAGAAAGCATTCTTAGAAAACCAAAACAATACTTAACAGATGTTTAAAGACAACATTCACAAGGTTAGGTACTATTATCTGATAAAAGTGAGATGACATGTTGATTTTTGTATTTTCAAGTTAATTTTCCAACACAGAATCCATTTGACCCAGTATTGACTTAAGCAGACAGCGCCCCAAAGAAAACTGTCCACTCCAAAAATTATTTCTACTATTTTAAAATGTATATACCATTTTGTCTAGTACTTGAATTGGCTAAAAGGAGGGTGGGATGGTTTTAGCACAGCTGTGTATCCATCATTCTTTTCTTAGCAGATCTGGTCAGGATAAAAGCAGTGGTGGTAGGAATACCTGGTCTGTAGTTGGTGCTCATTAAAGAGTTTTTGAATAAATGAATGAATGAGGATAGCACAAAAGCAAGGAGGCTGCGTTCTTCCGGAGTGAGTTTTATCCTCTGTAAGGCAGCAGGTGATTTGCAGGAACCAAGAACAGAACAGCTGCTTCCCATCACCTTCCCCCAAACTCCAGCAGTGGGTGTTGCTGTGACCTCAGTCTTGCTGGCACTTACGCACAGGGAGGACGTGCAGGTTCAGAAATTTTGTGAAATAAAGTCAAGAAAATTTACAGGATGCCTGCAGGGCAGGGGGTACCAAAAAGACCAAATGGGAGTTTATGTAGTGACTGTACCGGCAAAAACTTCCCCTGGTGGCTGGCTGTGAAGTCTAGAATTTGGCTCCTAATGTCATCAAGAGTGACACATGTTATTAATGGCACTGCTTCCTGGAATCTACTTGAATCTTGCAAATTTTTCTCTCGTTCTCTCTCCCCCTCCCTCCCTCTTCTTCTCCACCCCTCTCTCATCACTTTCCCTCTCTTTTGTCCCTCCCTCTGTCTCTCTCACACTCTCCCTCTTGCTAAGGTGGTGGTGGACAGGTGTAAGAAAGACAGCTCTTCTTAGGATCTGCTGAGGTGGAGGGGGCAGTTCCCCCTGTGATAGGCACAATCGTGAACTCAGGGTCATACTCCAAGAACATCTAAAGATGATTCAGCATCAGCATGATGTACTTTGAGTTTTTTGGCATTTTCTAAGTTACCGGGGGGTGGGGGGGACAAAAAGGTGGAAATGAATCACTTCATATAAATAAAACTTCAATAGTACTTTTCTGGAAAAAAAACAGAAACAGCCCATCATAGAAACGACAGTTTCTGTGCCAAGAGGGAAGTGAGCAGGGAGCAGTCTGAACATGCACCAGGTCACCTCCTGTAGTAGCCTGTACTCCTCCAGGAGTAACCTGGTCTTGAATGGGATTATTCAAGCAGGAAAACTGAGGAAGACAAACATGTGAATAAATGTCATGGCGAAAATCACGATCAGTAGTTGTCAGAGGGGACAATAAGGCAGCTGGGCAGGGAGATGTTAAGGAACTTGCTCCTAGAACTTTAAGATAAGCATCTGGAATTGCTACTGTTGTTATCATTTGCAGAGAAAATTTGCAGTGGCTGGTGTCTGGGGTTTCCTCCTTGTCCTGATAGGGCTGGTTGGGGTCTTGATTTGTTCAGACTGTTTCCTCACTTGAGCTGGACTGTAAGACTTAACATTTCAAGTACTGTCTTGACATCTTTGAAACTGACTGGTTTCCAAAGGGCTGTGAGTTCTCCTGCTCTCACCAAGTATATCCCCCATCTAGTAGAAAAGGCTCCACCTGGCTAGTTCCTTCATCAGCCAGATCATTTACACTCTACCTAGAGCTCATTTACTTTCCTGCCAGTCTGCAAAATTATTCAAACAGGCCATGGGAACTGGGAGGTGGCTCACCCTCTTTTTTTTTTTTTTTACAGATTTATTTATTTATTCGATAGAGAATGAGAGCATGCACACGGAGGGGAGGGATAGAGAGTCTTAAACAGACGCCACGTTGAGCATGGAGCCTGACATGGGGCTCAATCTCACCACCCTGAGATTAGGACTTGAGCTGAAACCAAGAGTCAATGCTTAATTGAATGCACCACCCAGGCACCCCTCATCCTCTTGATACTACAAAATATGCCTCCCACAGCCAGGTGCAGTTTCTGTGCGACCCTGCCTAGCATGCAGTGTCCTCCTCCCTCAGGCTGTGAATATATGTGACTAATAAACTGCCATTGACCTCATCTGTCCAATGTCAAGGGTTGTATGTTCAGCCATCTCATGCTATTTAGGCTGGGGAACACCTCCTTTGCCAACAGGGTTGCAATACTGCGATTTATAAGAAATGTATTTGGTCATTGAGATGTATATGAGATGCATAAGAGATGTATTTGGTCTTTGTCCAGAGTCTGCTTCACAGCTCCCAAAACCCTTAGAGTTTCCTGAGCAATAAGAACAATGGGAACATCTTTTATCATAATATTTAGTCTCTTGTCCTCAGTTCCTGAAATCACTTCAGAGTCATAAAGGTAAAATAAGTGTCCTGTTATTCAAAGCAAGCCCTTTCCACCACAACTGGGTTTATGTTAATAGAGTAACTTTTGGAAAGCACTTAAGGATGGGGGTTGGTTGCCAGGGGAACCAACTATGAATAAAGTGTTGGAACTTTCATTCCCACCCTGATTTCCTGGAAGGGGAGAGGGGCTGGAGGTTGAATCAGTCATCAGTAGTCCATAATTTAATCAATCATGCATATATAATGAAGTCTCCATAAAAACCCAAAAGGAGGGGCTTCAGAGAACTTCCAGGTTGGGTTGGGGAACCAGAACTTCCATGTGCCACAGTGTTGGTCTCCAAACTCTACAAGGACAGAGGCTCCTTTGTTTGGGACCTCCCTCTATGTATCTGTCTCTTCATCTGACTGTTGATTTGTGTCCTTTAATATCCTTTGTAATAAATCTGTAATCTAGTGAGTAAAAGGTTTCCTAAGTTCTGTGAGCCACTCTAGCAAATTAATCAAACCCAAGGAGGGGGGTCATGGGAACCTCCAATCTGTAGCCATTGGGTCAGAAGCAACTAACATTCTGGGCTTGCAATTGGCAAATGAAGCAGAAGACAGTCTCATGGGACTGAGCCATCTGATGCTATCTCAAGGTAGTGTCAGATTTGAGTCGAATTGTAGGACATTGGTATCAGAATATTGCTTTGTAGTGGTGAGAAAATCCCTACTCATACATGTTGAAATTGGGTGCAGTACCCTTTTTAAAGGTGAACAGATTGTTAGAACATGTGCATTCATGACTTGTGTATTGGCCAGTACTTGGTTCACCCAGTGGCCAAAAGTCTATTCAAATTTCTGGGGGCACCCACCTGCAGATACTTGGGAATACAAAACATAGTCAGAATAAGGAATCAATAAACACAGAACTGACCTGATCATTTGATTCTTGGAGCAAGGCTAATGATCCAGATACCAGGCAAGGATCAGGAATCTGAATTTATCCAATGAAAAATTGACTCTATCTTCACACACCTGTCTTTTCCCATGGTGAAGCACAATCTTTAAGACTTACAATGTACTAGAGTCAGCTCTTTATTTTATGTCTGGGAACTGTAGTTCCTGAAGTCTCTTGATTGCATTGCTTAAGATGAATTTGACATAGAAGCATCAACATGGAAAAACAGTGAAAATGTTAAACTAGAATTCAGAAATAAGATACTACCTTAGATATTTTCATCTTAATAAAAACAGCCACAATACTAAACAGAGGTTAAGTTGCACTGACTACAATTATTACTTTATATTTGGCTGTGTTATTCTCAGTGTCAAATAATATTTGATTCTCTTTTTCCCCATACAGAACCTCAAAAGCCATCAGCCCATGGAATATTTTCTTTAAACTGGTCAATTTGGTGGAGTGATTTATTTAAAATAACTTTTTTTTAAAAAAAATATAGTTTTCTCTTTATTTCACAAAATGAGTAATGCAAGTTGGGATGTGGAGCTATAAAGTCATTGTGAAAAAAAAATTACACAGCAAAACTGCTATTTTTGGCTTTTAATTCCTACCAGTTTGCCAACTTGTTGCAAGTTATACTTATCAAGGGATCATACACTTTTTCCATCTTGTTTCATCTTGAACCCTAAAATGCTAACAGAGACCATGAATGGTATTTGGCTTAATTAGCTAGTGTTGCTATTGCTTGCTACACTTCCCAGCTCTAAATATCTCTAAAAATAGGTTTCCTTTGATTCCAGCTTTTAAGTGACATAAATTGTATTCATAGAAGAGAAGAGCATTACTTAAGTTATCTGTATCTGTTTATATTTCTAACTGGTATGCTTTATCACACAGTCCTTGGTTCATGTTATAAAAGGATGGATCTATAATAAGTTAGCAGAAACCGCAGGCATTCCTTGAAATAACTCTTAATGGGAAATGTTTTTTAAAAATAATATTTGAACTTTATAAAAATGAATTTTTAAAGAAGTAATTTTATTTTATTCACACCCTGTGAAATTTGAGACATTGAAATTAAACATTATAATATATAGTACACAGGTGCAATTCCTTTTTTTAAAACAAGGAGTATTTAGTCAATATCATTTGGGTCATTGAAATTAAACAATTTTAACCTATTTTACACAGAGAAAGACCTGCTCCAAACAAGGCATAGATTTATGTAAAGAATGTTATTTAATAGTCAAGAGTCTTTATTGGCCAGAATTCAAAGGAAACAATTGCCAAGTTCAGATATGAAATTTAACAGAGCATGTGGTAGACAGAATTCTAAGATAGCCTCAAAAATTCCTTCTTCTCTACCCCCCACCCCCCCGCCCCATGGAGTACATGGCTGTGACATCCTGAGAATGTGAATGTGATGGATTTTACTCCATGGTTAGGTTATGTTACGTGGCACAGTTGACCTTAATTTAGGGAGATTATCCATGTGGGCCTGACCTAACCCATGGCAGGGGTCACAGAAGAGGAAGTCAGAGATTTGAAGCAGGAGGATTTGATGCACTGTTGCTAGCTTAAAGATGAAGGAAGCCAAGTGGCAAAAAAGTTATGGGCACTGTCTAGGAGTTGAGGGTGGGTTCTGGCTGACAGCCAGTCCAGAAAGAGGACCTCAGTCCTATCATTGAACAAAATTATGGAACTAAATTTAGGAACTAAATTATGCTAACAACAAGAATGATCTAGAAGTAGACTTTTCCTTAGACCTTCAGGTAAGAACTAAATCCAGCCAACACCTTGATTTTTGCCAGATGATATATTAAGCAGAGAAACCAGCCATGCTGCGCCAGACTTTTGACCTAAAGGACTATGAACTAATAAATGGGCATTGTTTTAAGCTGCTAAACTTGTAGTAATTTGTTGCACAGGAATACAAAACTAATACAGAACATAGAATTATATTTTATGAGGAATACAAATGGGAGAATTTCTATTTATTACTCATGATTATTTTTCACAGGAGAATAGGTAGAGAGGGAGGGGAGGGCATAAACTCAAGTGCTTAGCTATTTCAAATTATCTGTGGTGAAGCACTGATTTTATTTTCAATCTATCATGGATTGTAAAGTATGATAAAAATGAATCAGTTTAAAAATGAAATGAGACCACAAAGATATCCAAAAATCAATCCCAAATTTGTTAATAGATTCAAATAAAGCTACTTTGTCAAATTGTTATAAATGTTTATAAGCACTTATTCTTAATTTTGTGCTTTTTACAGATTAATAACAAACAGTCCATTGGCCAGCTCTGGTCTGTGGACCACATTTTGAGTAGCACTGGTTTAGATCATGCTAATTTGAAGGTTTCTGAGGCTAAAAACATTGACCTGTCCTAAGACTTAAGAGAAAAAAAATTGAGCTGTTTGTGTGTTTTCAGCTGCTTTTAAATCAGAATAACTAGAGAAACTGATATTTTAGCCTCAAAACCCTTTTATCATCAAAGAACTAAACTATACTGAAAGTGAAAAAGTGGTTTATATGAGCTTGACAGAAATAGACTAAAAATATTGTTCTGAGGCCTGAGTGTTTGTGTGTCTTGAGAGTTTAGAGAATGATACTAAAGTCCTTTCAAATAAGTAAAAAATTTTCAAGTTGACCACTTTATGATAATATGGAATGGATCACTGTCCAGTTCCCAGTTATTTCTGAATGGAAAACCACAAAAGCATAGAATTGACATGTACAGACACATTATGTCCCAGGAAGCACTTATTCTGTTCATCATTACTCATTAATATTTTTTGGCCTAAAAATCTTCATGTTGTACGGACAACCATGAATCAGTCATCATCTCTATTGCCTTACTTAGACAACATCCCTCAGTTTATTAATCCATTTAGTGGAAAGTGCTTCTTACTATCTTTTTCTAGTAGGCTTTCTTAATGTTCAGAACATTTGCTATAGAACTTCAAAGAAGGGTTTTCTGATGTTAGTATTCACAGGCAAACAGCATTAAGAAAGCAAGATGGTCTAAACATGAATTCAGTAAGAGAAACTAAGAACAGCAGGATAGTTTATACCATGTTCATATCATACTTTCCATATTTTATCAAGGAATTTAGCTTCGTGAGGATTGTCACTCTATGAAGAAATATTGCGTGGATAATAGCAGTTTTACTGAACATAGCGCCATGTACCTGGAAACAACATCAGAGTCATTGAATCTAGGCCCTTGTTGATAGTGCATTGATAACATGAGTACTGCCTTTATTCTCTCCTAAGTTCCAGGTGAACCTTGCTAACCATGCAACATTCTCCCCACTGACTCCAGATAGAGCCTCAGAATCTTTCTCAACATAGTATTCTAGGAAATTAATAATTATTTGTTGAGATTGGCTCAAAATTAAACCTATATGCCGTCCATGCATCTAAATCATTCAACAGAGATTCTATCTCTTCTTCTGTAGATTAAATTGATTGCCATCTCAGCCTCATTAATGAGCATCTGGACCTGGGAGTGGAAGTGGAGTGCCATAAAGAGAAACCAAAATTCTCAATGTAATTTCTAAACACAAGGGCATGACTAGATTAAAATGTTTAAAAGACATTTTCCTTGGACCAGCTACCTCCCAGAATCCCCCACGTCTTTTGTGCACTGCCAAAAGAGTGCACAACTGGTTAAAATGTTACTCCTAGCAATTTTAAACGTTTTTTTTTCATCAACTAAAAGACAAAGGAGAAGATCAAGTATAATTTTATTAGGGTCAGTCTTTGGCTGGCATATATTAACAGTTTCACTCACGACTAAGGAGATGGGATGATGTATACCCATGAAATTTGCAGATGGGTGAGTTGACTAGGACCTTGTATAACTCTATTAATATTGGGAAAAACTATACTGTAAACGTGCACTGCTTTGTTCCTAATAGAAGCAAAATGTAGAGAACTGTAGAAGCACTGCTGCATACATGTTTACCTTTGGTAAAATTGTTTTTTTTTTTTAAATATTCAGTAAGCACAATGGCAGTATCAAGTAACTGGCCAAGACTCGAAGATTGTTTCACAATGGAAGTGACTGGATGTGTTAGGATCGATGTCACACTATTAAATCATTTACTGGTGTCACAATTCTGGCTGTCTGTGTGGAATATATGTTGTATCACTGTTGTTTCATAAAGGAGAAGCTTAAAGTGAAGGATACCATTGCAAGTGTACTTGAAATTAAACTTAAGACAAAGACTTTGAAAGGAAACTGCAGCTGAATTTTTGGTCTTACATGAAACAAGATAGGCATGTGCACCCTAAAAGTTACTCATGAACTGCTGTAGGCCAGTGATCCAGTAGTTTCTGGGGTATTGAGAAAAAATCGACATCATTGACTTTTCTGATTCTTCCAACCTGATACTTTGATGGAGTGAACAGCATGAGTGTCAAGGAGAAAACAAGGGAGGCAGCATAAGTTAACTTTAGAAAGGTTTTATAATATGGCATACTAATCAAAACTTTTTGAAGCTCAAACAACTCCTTAAGATGAATGAGAGATGACTTCTGGAATGGTGAAGTGATGAGCTCTGTAAACCTTCTGTCCAATGAAACAACTGTAGCTGGTGAAAATCACTTAAAAAATGAAAATCTTTGGAAATTATCTTAAAGGTATACAATTAGAAATATACTTGAATGAAGTTCATTTAAATTTGATGAATAAAGAAACATTTATTCAAGAATATCTATGATATCAATAAGAATAGAATTTGTGGCCTTTGAGTCACAACTCAGTCCCTCCCTCCCCACTTCCAGGTATATGCAGCTAAGAACACAGGGCTCTCTTCCCCTCCTAGCTGAGGGCTATGCTATCTTCCTGGGAAGTGCAGGCCACCAGAATCCCCCACAGTGTGCAGCCTCTGATGCTATGCCTCAAAGATACAGCCTTGGACTGTACCTCTCTTGCTAAATCCATGTTGTACAGACTCTGTCCTCAGAAAGAGTGGCTGAGGGGTCCAAGACTCTCCTTTTCTACCTATCTCTTGCTCATGGGGTAGAAACTCTATCCCAGGCATGGCAGACCAAGAATACTGGTACCCTGATTGTCCTTGTCCTATCTTATAGGGTGGGGCATATTCACAGGGAGACGCATGCTGAAAAGACCAGAGGCTGCTGCTCTAGCCTAGCACCCTGTTCATGAGGCAAGGGTGTCATTTGGGAGAAGTGGGTCACTGTCTCTACCCTAAGCTCTGGAACAGTGGTGTAGGTGTTTAGCCAGAGAGAGAGCAGGCCATAAGAACAGAGAGCTTTGAGCTCTCTCCAAAGGAACTGACTTTATTATATGAAACCGAGTGTGTGGAAGTTTATGCCTAAGTGTATTTTCAAGAAACAATGGAGGTTGTGGTGATAACCAATTGAGAGGAATCTGGTAGCTTTTTGAGTGTGGCAAGCTAAACTATAAACCAGATAGAAGTTTGGTGGATAGAACCAAAGAAAGAGATAGCTAAAAAGACCCTTCATAACAAACCTCAAAGCCTGGCTTCAAAGATTGCCACTGCAAAGGAACACAAATTTAATGGAATCAAGCTATGGAGAAATTGATGCCCTGTGGCATTATTTAAAACACAGTGCAGTCACCTGGCAGTTGGTAGAAGCTAACAGCTAAGTGTGATACCAATACAACAGATAGCTTAATAGAAATATCGGGTAAAGAGACAATAAAAGAGAGCTCTGATAAACCACAATCAAACCAGGGTGACTGAGCATGCCCAAGGCTGTACCATTGAGGCATGACATCAGAGACTGCACACTGTTGGGGAAATAGACTTCACTAAAATAGTTTAGGGAAGTCATCAAACAAACAAATATGCAAACAACAACAAAAACAATGCCTGAGGGGAAGAGGGCATCAGTATCCAGAGTTGCTACAATATTTTATCTAAAATATCCAGGTTTCAACAAAAATTAATGAGACATGCAAAAAACCAGGAAAGTGTTACACACACAGAAAAGAAAGCACCAATTAGAAACTGCCTTTGAGAGGGCCCAGGTGTCAGTCTTAACAAAGACTTCAAAGCAGCTATTATAAAGAAATAATTCTTTAAAAAGAATGGAATGACAATGTCTCATCAAATAGGGAATATAACTATATAAATAATAGAAAAGGACCAACTAGAAATTCTGGAGTTATAAAGTACAATAAATTAAATGACAAATTCCCTAGAGGGGCTCAATAGTAGATTTAAACTGGTAGAGGAAAGAATCAGTAAACCTGAAGATAACTCTATAGAGATTATGTAATCTAAAGAATAAAGAGAAAAAGGAATATAGAATGAACAGATTCTCAGGGAAATGAATGCACCAACATATGCATTATGGGAGTATTAGAATGAGAGGAGAAAAAAAGGGACAGAAAAATATTTGAAAATAGAATGGCTGTAATTGTCCCAAATTTGATGAAAAACATTAATTTATACATCCAGGAACTTCAACATACTGCATAGGATGAATTGAAAGAGAGTCACACACATCATTGTAAAAATGTTGAAAGCTAAAGATAGAGAAAAATTTGAAAATATTAATAGATAAATGACTTGAGATATTCAAGGAAATCCTGATAAGATAAACCTCTAACTTCTCATCAGGCACACTGGAGGCCAAAAAGCAACTGGGTAACATCCAAAGTGCTGAAAGAAAAAACTGTCAACCAAGAATCTAAGAAAATTTATCCCTTACAAATGAAGGTGAAATAATGGACATTGCCAGATAGACAAAAACTGAGAATTTACTGTTAACTGACCACAAAAATAAATACATATTCTTTTCCTTTCTTCTCTTAACTTATTAAAAAACAATTGTAGGGACCCCTGGGTGGCTCAGTCCATAAAGCGTCTGCCTTTTGCTCAGGTCATGATCCCAGGGTCCTGGGATCTAATCCCACATTGGGCTCCTTGCTCAGCGGGCAGCCTGCTTCTCCCTCTGCCTGCTCCTCTGCTTGTTCTCTCTCTCTCTCGCTCTGACAAATAAATAAATAAAATCTTAAAAACAATTGTATTAAACAGTATGTATGTAATTGTATCATTGGACCTGTAACATAAGGAAATGTAATGTATTTGATAATAGCAGCACAAAGGAGGTAAATGTGAGTAAATCTCTACTGGAGTAAGGAAATGGTTTCAGATAGTCTTCAAATCCACACACAGTTTGAACGTAAAGGGTGTAAAAATATATGTCATGCAGGCAACAACTGTAAGAAAGGTGGAGTGGCTCTACCAGTATCAGAAAAAATAGACTTAAAAACAAAATTGTCCCCAGAGATAGAGGGACATTTTATAATGAGAAAAGTGTCAATCCATTGGGAAGACATAATGGTTAAAAATATATGTGCACCTAACAACAGAGCCTCAAAATATATGAAGCAAAAACTGACAGAATTAAAGAAAGAAAGAAATGGTTGAATGGTAATGTTTGTATACTTCAGTAGCCCTCTTGCAGTGATGAATAGAACAAACAAGCAGAAAATCAACACTATAAACCAACTGTAACTAATAAACGTCCGTAGAACACCCTGTCCAACAATGGTAGATTCCTCGCAAGTACATATTGAACATTCTTCAGGATAGACCACATACGAAGCCAAAAAACAAGCCTCAATAAATTTAAAAGTATTCAAATCATACAAAGTATGCTCTCTGACCATAATGGAATGAATTTAAAAAACCAATAACAAAAAAATTGGGGGATTCAAAAATGTATGGAAATTAATCAATACGCTCTTAAATTACCAGTGGGCCCACACAAAATTACAAGGAAAATTAGAAAATACTCTTAGATGAATGGAAATGAAGATGCAACTTATGAAAATGTATGGAATGCATCTAAAGCAGTGCTTACTGGAAAATTTATATCTAGAAATGGCTGCATTAAAAAAGAAAATGATCTCAAATGAATTACCTAACCTTTCATCTTAAGACACTAGATAAAGAAGAAAAACTAAATCTAAAGCAAGCAGAAGGAAGGAAATAATTAAGGTTAGGGTGGAAATTAATGAAATAAAAAATAGAAAAACAATAGAGAAAATAAATGAAATCTAAAAGAATAATCAGGTCATAAAACTTAGTAATGGAATAGGGGACATCACTACTGATCTTACCCAAATAAAAAGGATATTAAGGGAATACTGTGAACAACTGAATGTCAAAAAATTAAATTTTTAGAAAACTGCAACCTCCTGGAACTGACTAAAGAAGAAATAGCACAAGTGACAAAAGAAAAAACAGACACACCAAACTTCATCAAAATTGAAAACATTTGTGCTTCAAAGAATCCCATAAAAAAGATGAAAAGACAATCCACAAAGTGAGAGAAAATATTTTCAAATCATATATTTGCTGAGGGACTTGTTCACAGGGTATAAAAAGAGCTCATACAACTCAGTAATAACTCAAAAATAATCAAAAGATCTTAATAGACATTTCTCCAAGAAAGATACACAAATGGTGAATAAGCACATGAAAAGATGCTCAATATCATTAGTTATCAAAGAAATGCAAATCAAAACCACGATGAGTTACAACTTAATACCCACTAAGATGACTATGATCAAGAAGATGGATAATAACAAGTGTTGGTGAGGATACAGAGAAATTGGAGCCCTCATACACTGCTGGTGGGAATGTAAAATGGTGTAGCCACTTTGGGAAACAGTCTGGCAGTTCCTCAAAAGGTTAAACAGAGTTACCATAAGACATACCCATTACATTCTTAAGTATATGCTCAAGAGAAATGAAAACATGCATTTACACTAAAAACTAGTACCTAAATATTTATAGCAGTGTTATTCATAATAGTGAAAAAAAGTGGAAATGACTCAACTGATGAATGAATAAATAAAATATGGTATATTCATACAGTGAAATATTATTTGACCATAAAAAGGAATAGTAAGTGCTACAACATGGACAGACCTTGAAAACATTATGCTGAGTGAAAGAGGACAGTTACAAAGAGCACATGTTTTATGATTCCATTTATATGAAATGTCCAAAATGGGCAAATTTATTGAGACTTAAAGTATAGTCTCAATAAATTTAGTAGTTGGGTAGGTCTGGGAGTAGGGGGTCAATGGAGAGTGCCCAGGGTCCTGGGATGGAGACCTGTGTTGGCCTCTCTGCTTTGTGGGGAGCCTGCTTCTCCCTCTCCCCTGATTGTGCTCTCTCTTTCTCAAATAAACAGATAAAATCTTAAAAACTCTATGGTCAACTAATCTTCAACAAAGCAGGAAAGAGTATCCAATGGAAAAAAGACAGTCTCTTCAACAAATGGGGCTGCGAAAATTGGACAGCCACATGTAGAAGAATGAAACTGGACTGTTTTCTTACACCATACACAAAAATAGACTTAAAATGGATGAAAGACCTAAATGTGAGACAGGAATCTATCAAAGAGGCAGCAACCTCTTTGAGCTTGGCTGCAGCAACTTCTTGCTCTACACATCTCCAAAGGCAAGGGAAACAAAAGCAAAAATGAAATGCTGGGACTTGATCAAGATAAAAATCTTTTGCACAGCAAAGGAAACCGTCAACAAGACCAAAAGACAACCTACAGAATGGGAGAAGATATTTGCAAATGTCTTATCAGATAAAGGGCTAGTATCCAAGATCTATAAAGAACTTATCAAACTCAACACCCAAAAAACAAATAATCTATTCAAAAAATGGGCAGAAGACATGAATAGACATTTCTGCAAAGAAGATATACAAATGGCCAACTGACACATGAAAAAATGCTCAACATCACTCGGCATGAGGGAAATACAAATCAAAACCACAATGAAATACCACCTCACACCAATCAGATTGGCTGAAATTAACAAGCCAGGAAACAACAAATGTTGGCGAGGATGCGGAAAAAGGGGAACCCTCTTACACTGCTGGTGGGAATGCAAGCTGGTGCAGCCACTCTGGAAACAGTATGGAGGTTCCTCAAAAAGTTGAAAATAGAGCTACCCTATGACCCAGCAATTGCACTAATAGGTATTTCTTTCTTTCTTTTTTCTTTTTAAGATTTTATTTATTTGACAGAGAGAGAACACAAGCAAGGGGATTGGCAGAGGTAGAGGGAGAGGCAGGGCTCCTGGCTGAGCAGGGAGCCCAACGTGGGGCTCGATCCCAGGACCCTGGGACCATGATGAAAGCAGATGCTTAACCGACTGAGACACCCAGGCGCCCCTGCACTACTAGGTATTTACCCAAAAGATACAAACATAGTGATCCAGATGGGCACCTGGACCCCAATGTTTATAGCAACAATGTCCACAGTAGCCAAACTATGGAAAGAGCCCAGATGTCCATCAACAGATGAAAGGATAAAGAAGATATATATATAGTGGAATATTACTCAGCCATCAAAAAACGAAATCTTACCATTTGCAATGACATGGATGGTACTAGAGTGTATTATGCTAAGTGAAATCAGTCAGTCAGAGAAAGATAAATACCATATGATTTCACTCATATGTGGAATTTAAGATATAAAACAGGATCATAGGGGAAAGGAGGGAAAAATAAAATAAGATGAAATCAGAGAGGGAGACAAACCATAAGAGACTGTTAACTATAGGGAACAAACTGAGGGTTGCTGGAGGGGAGGTGGGTGGAGGGATGGGGTAACTGGGTGATGTGATGAGCACTGAGTGCAACTGATGAATCACTGAACTCTACCTCTGGAACTAATAATACACTATATATTAATTGAATTTAAATAAAAAAAGTTGCTGATATTTTATCTAGATATAGCAATGGAGATGCTACTGCAGATTTTTTTGTGGCAGGAGAGAATATTTGCATTCCTTTTATTCATTTTCTATGCAGTCATTTGTAAAGGAAGAATTTACAAATTGGTGTGAAGTGGATGAATGCATCTGGCTTTTCAAATAGTGGCTGTGGTCTCAGTGCATGGGAATGGGTAGGATGGGATCAAAGCCACATGTGTGAACAATATAATGATCACTTGAATTTCTGCATTGAATTTAGTTGCCTAAAATAGACAGTTGTCATTTATTTTGGCTCTTCATTCATTCTGGTTCAGCATCTGAACCCTTAGTAAAATGTCAAGAGAATATTTGTTTAATTCCCCATCCTATGTGTCAGGGTGGAACCGACTGTCTTTTACTATAGTTGCTGAAAATGCTAGATTTTTGCTTTTCCAATCCTCTTTACAGGAGAACACAAGCGTCTATCATAACAGTCATGAATTCCTGTATTAGAATTTTATTCAGACACTCATAACTCAAGAAGTTAAGAATAAGAACTTTCTCTTTAAGACTGCAGGGCCAATCAGCTGAAGGTGTTTCCTTACTGAACAAGATTCTATATTCGGGAACCATGGCTACTTAGTTTCAAGGTCTTCTAAAGATTCTGTTAGTTACCTGATACCTTCTTAATTTATTTCTTTTTCTTCTTAATTTAGCCAGAACTTGCCTCTGTTGCTTGCAGTTAAAAGCCCTGACTGATAAAACACTCATTAACACACTATCTAGTTAATCTCAGGGCTAATCAGTCACCAGAATGGGCTGCTTTTCTGGAATGTGAAGGGCAATGATATTCAATGGAGGCTGTGTAACAGGATTAAAAAGGACGAAAGCCATTTTAATTCTTCAAACGCATTTAAAAACAAATTTATTTTTAATAAATAGATATTAAAATGATATAAAGTTAATTAATTAAAAGTGCCTGTTAACCATTTACACCCAGACAACAGGAATAAACCAGGACTGTCTCAGGCAGAATAGGAGGAAAGGCATCCTTGTTGCAATAGACTGGAAGTATACAGTTCTTTGTGTACCCAGAAGGTCCAAATGCCTCCCTGGTTGTGAATGTCTATAAATATTCCAGGCAGTCAGTTTCTGTGGACCCAATGTTGAAATCTCAGAATTTGGAGCTGACATGATCTTAATGTAGGGTTTTTCCCATTGATTCCAAACCTAATCCTGTATATTGTCCTTTTGTATGATCTGGCCTTAATCAGGGCCATCCTAGTAACATTGACATTTTTAATAACTTTACATAGAAGTAGGAGTATGGATTAAAATAGAAGTTTGGAGCAGGAGTCTTTACCTACTTCATTCTTGCACTGATTTGCCTATGTATCTTTATTTTGAAAAGTCAACTTCTCTTATAAATTATGCTGTTATGATGAGCCTCTCTATACCTACACATTTGCATATTTTTTTCTTACTGTCTTAGGCCTAATGTCTAGCAGTTGAATATCTAGGTCAAAGAGTATGTATGATGTTTGTAAGGTTCTTCTGAATTGGCTTTCAGAAATTACCAGTTTAAATTCAGAGTAATAATGGATGAGAAAGCCTACTTCTACCCCATCAACACTGGACTTATCTTTAATATTTGTAACTTTAGTAGGTGAAAATTTGTATCTTAATTTTATGTCTTTGAAATACCAGATTTTAGACCATATCCACTGACTCCTAGATTGTACATATTTCATATGATTATGGGACACTTTAATGTTGTTTCCTATGAATTTCCTATAGGTATCATACCTTTGCCCATTTTAAGCTGGTGTTTTCATTTTTTCCTGTTTGATTTATAAAAACCATTCATATATATTAACTATCTAACTACTTGGCTGGCTAGCTAGGTAGCATATACATTGCTATTATGTGAGCTATAGACACTTCTCCAGTTTTTTTTTTTTTCCCATTGTATTTTGCTTATGGTGATTTTGACATCCATAAGTTTATTTATTCCCATCCTACTGAAGTCATATATAGCCAGCTCATCCTTTTATATTTTGAATATGCCTTTATACTTATAAAGACCAACTCTACTCTGAGTTGAGAAAAATTTCCTCTTTTTCCTTTTTTTTAAAGTTTTTATTTAAATTCCAGTTAACATGCAGTGTAATATTAGTTTCAGGTATACAATTTAGTGTTTCAACACTTCCATACAACACCCAGGCTCATCACAACAAGTGCACTCCTTAATTCCCATCTTCTATTTAATCCATCACCCCACCAACCTCCCCTCTGGTAATCATCAGTTTGTTCTCTATAATTAAGAATAGAGTTTAAGAATATGGTTAAGAATCTGTTCCTTGGTTTGCCCTCTTCTCTCTTTTATTTCCCTGTGATCATTTGTTTTGCTTCTTAAATTTCTTTCTCTGACTGACTTATTTCACTAAGAATAATACTCTCTAGCTCTATTCACATTGTTGCAAATGGCAAGATTTTATTCTTTTTTATGGCTGAGTAATATTCCATTGTGTAGCTATAACACATCTTCATTCGTTCATCAGTTGATAGACATTTGGGCTCCTTCCTTAATATGGCTATTGTTGATAATGCTGCTATAAACATAGGGGTGCACGTATCCCTTTGAATTAGTATTTTTGTATTCTTTGGGTAAATACCTACTAGTGCAATTGCTAGATCCTAGGGTTGTTCTATTCCTAACTTTTTGAGGAAGTTCCATAGTGTTTTCTTTTTTTTAAATATTATGTTATGGTACAGAGATGTTTTATTTTTTATTTTTTTTAAGATTTTACTTATTCATTTGAGAGAGACAGAGAGAGCACAAGCAGGGGGAGAGGCAGAGGGAGAGGGAGAAACAGACTCCCGGCTGAGCTGGGAGCCTGACATGGGGCTTGATCCCAGGACCTGGGATCATGACCTGAGCCAAAGGCAGATGCCCAACCATCTGAGCCATCCAGGTGCCCCTCCATAGGATTTTTTAAAGTGACTGCACTAGTTTGCATTCCCACCAAGAGTGCAGGAGGGTTCCTTTTTCTCCCATGCTCTCCAACACTTGTTGTTTCTTGTGTTATTGATTTTAGCCAATCTGACAGGTGTGAGGTGATATCTCATTGTAGTTTTGATTTGTATTTTCCTGATGATCAGTGATATTGAGCATCTTTTCATGTGTCTGTTGGCCATCTGTAGGTCTTCTTTGGGGAAATGTCTGTGCATGTCTTATGCCCATTTTTTAATTGGATTATTTGTTTTCTGGGTGTTGAGTTATATTCTTTTTTTTGTTTGTTTCAATTTTTTTATTTAACTTATAGTTAGTTAACATATAGTGTAATATTGTTTTCAGGAGTAGAATTTAGTGATTTATCACTTACATATAACACTCAGTGCTCATCCCAACAAATGTCCTCCTTAATACCCATCACCCATTTAGCCCATACCCCGCCCACCTCCCCTCCATCAACCCTCAGTTTGTTCTCTTTAATTAAGAGTCTCTTATGGATTGATAGTGCAAACAAGTATTCTGATTTGAATTTTCCTTAGCACTTATTAAACTCTTATGTCTTCTTGGATTTTTTTTTTTTAATTTCATAGTCTGCCTACTGAGTTCTATGTCAGGGCAAAAATGCCTTAGTTATTACAGCTTTTTTATGCTTTTAAGTTATAGCAGTTTTTTCCCCTCCTCCACCCCAAATTTTTTGAGTATTTTTACTTGCTTAATTTATCATGGATTTTATTTTATTTTATTTAAAGATTTTATTTATTTATATGAGAGAGAGAGAGTGAGTGTACAAGAAGGGGAAGGGGCAGAGGGAGAGGAAGAAGCAGACTCCCTGCTGAGTGGGGAGCCCAACACAGGACTGGATCCCAGGACCCCGAGATCATGACCTGAGCCGAAGTTAGACAAATAACTGACTGAGCCACTCAGGTGCCCCTACCATGGATTTTATTTTATTTATTTATTTTTTTTTTTACCATGGATTTTAGAATCCTCACATTTATAAAGTCACTTTGGGATTTAATGCAATCATAAATTTGCAATAAATTTGCTTTAAATGCACCTATTAATTTGAGAAGACAGCAGATTATATTTTGAAGTGAGAGTTCGTTTTAAGTTTCAAAATTTCCCTGATTGTAATTACTTATGCATGGAGATAGAAAACTATTTTAACTCATTGCAGGAATCTCCAACTGATAAAATAGGAGCAATATACTTTTTCTTTTTTTTTTTTAAAGATTTTATTTATTTGACAGAGGAAGACACAGCGAGAGAGGGAACACAAGCAGGGGGAGTGGGAGAGGGAGAAGCAGGCTTCCCGCCGAGCAGGGAGCCCGATGCGGGGCTCGATCCCAGGACCCCGGGATCATGACCTGAGCCGAAGGTAGAAGCTTAACGGCTGAGCCACCCAGGCGCCCTAGGAGCAATATACTTTATAGACTCTCTCACCCCATGGTGTCATGGGGTATATGATAAAGGGAAGAGTAGCTAAAGGGGTGTTTAGGACAGTCATGTCAAAGGATGGAGGAACCATGAAAAGTGCTGTCCAGGTGGCAATGGCAGGGGAGGAAGAAGCCCAAGATTAAACTGGCCACGTTGGAGGATGCTATAGAAGTTTTTGCTATTAGTATGGCCCCAGGATTTTTATTTTCCCTCTGGGGTGGGGTAAGAACATCAGGGAATGGTAGACCTGGAACTCAGGAGGAGACGTCACCCTGGACTTGAGACAGCTAACCAACACAAACACACAGTAAAACTGTGCCCCTTGGGTCCTCCAGAGAGGGAAAAGAGTGCATGCTGCTGGCTGGGGGGAGCTTGGAGCGGCCAGCAGAATCCTTTGCCAAGATTCACAAGCCAAGATTGAATTTCGGTTGAATTTCCAGGAAATCTGAACCAAATTGTGAAGGGACCTGGGCTGTGTGGAATGTCAGGTAGGAGACCTGAGAAAATCATTTAATTCAGGATGATTCGTTTGATCCCAAACTAGAAAGTGGGGAGCAGTCTAGGAAATATAGATTCACAGGAATCCCTCCCAAAGATAATCCTGATATCTGCTTTGTTTGTCAGTCTCACGCTTTGTAGGACATTAATCTCTTTGTACCCCCACATATTCTTGAATGCAGGAGGACAAGACCCATGAGTTCACCCAGGATGCAAAGAACAATACTATACTTTCTTTGTAATGTTTGATTGCAAAGAATAATTAATTTCTTTATTGAAATAACAGTGTTAGAAGGTTGGAGATGGTGTAGAATTCCTTTCCAGGTAGTTTTTGAGAAGAGGGAACTCTTTACCCTGACTCCCTCATTTTTTTATCGTGGAGACTTGGGGAGGAATAAATTGATGCCATCTGGAAGTAACTTTAGCTCTTTTTAAAAATTTTTACTTACATTTTGCTAAGCCATTAGGAAATCACATTTATTTAAATGTTTTATAAATATGTATGCTTATTTTTTAAATCTTTGTATTCCAATTCTTTTAACCATCATGTGACACAAGATGGTATTGTAGATTGAGCAATGGAAATCTAGGTTCTAGATCCAACTCTGCCTGTAACTACAGAAGGGACTTGGGACAAGTCACATAACTAGTGTGAGCCTATATTTCAATTTGGAAAATGAGTTTGTTGGACTAGATAATGTTTGTAGTTACCTTCACCCCACCATCAGATTTAAATTTCTAAGAAAATATATGTCCACTTAGAGGTAGGATAAAAGATATATATACAAATAGAATAAAAGAGTTACCAGATTTATGCTGTAAAAAGTGAGTATTTCTGGTTCTGTACACTACTTATTAAGTAATATCTCAATTAGCTTATGCTGCTTTTTTGCCTATTCCAATAATTTATACACCTCTCACCAGATGTTTAAATGCAGAATTGTGCAAACCCATATCTAGACTTACGTGATGTCAGCTGAGAGTGTATTGGAGTATGAGTTTGTGTGTGCATGGGTACTTTTTCCACTAGGAACTAAATCATCATCTTCAACTAAGGATGTGATTCTTTAAGAACAATAATCCATTCCACAAACAGTTTAAAAGTGTTAACTTAGTTACCAGATAAATAAAATGTCCCTAGCCAGTTTACAGCTGTATAACTACTCTGCTTTCTGCCTCACTCTGGAGCAGTTGGGTTTGGGCCTTTCTTAGAAACTTCTTCCTAATCTAAAAGAATTATGTGGTGTGTCCTTTCATTTTTCTCTGAAATTTCTTTTGTATATTAATCTTAGTTCAATTAGCAGTAATCGCACCTCGGATAAACCTCATTGGCTACGATACTGCCACTGTGCAAAGCTGTAATCTTAGTTCAAATGAAAAAAAACTTACCTAGAATATGGAGAAGAAGCCCTATAGAGAAAAGCAAGTGCTTTGCATAAGGTATTTATACATTTAGTAGGAAAAGGAAGTATTACAGGACTTAGGAATAGTCTTTTCTTTGTATAAGTATAAGGTAAGATGTTGGGTTGACCAAAAAGTAGTATATAGAATTTTGTTTTTCTTTCATCTTTAAAATCCCAAGTCTATCTGTTACTATTGAAGAAATATGTTATCTTTATAAATGGTCTCAGTTTTAATTCTTCCTTGGGCTACATTTGGGATCTGAGAATGTTAAGAAAAGAATTGGTATGATCTAGTACCAGTCCCTAATTTGATGAAAACTTTACAGAGAAAGGAAAGGAGCAATAATGAGATACGATTACATCCACAAGAATGGCTAAAAATAAAAATTCTAACAATACCAAGTATCGGCAAGGATGTGAAGCAACTAGGATTCTCATACACTGCTGGTGACAATATAGAACGGTACCAATTTGGAAAACAGTTGGTAAGTTTCTTATAAGGCTAAACATATAGTTACCATATGACACAGGTAATTTTAGCAGCCTTAGGTTTTTACCACCCCCTACCCCCAAAAAGCAAAATCATGTCTACACAAAAATTTGTTCAAATTAGCTTTATTCATAATAGCCTCAAACTGGAAACAACCCAAATGTTCATCAACAGGTGAACAGATTAAATAGTGGTACACTGGTGCAGTGGAATACTGCTTGGCAATAAAATGGATGATCAACATGGATGAGTCTCAAGAACGGTATACTGAGCAAAAGTAGCTAATCACAAAAGAGTACATACTGTCTAATTCCTTTATATGAATCTAGAGAAGACAAATCAAATCTATAGTGATAAAATGTAGACCAGTGGTTGGTTGCTAAATCCAGGGCTGGAGATTGGGGAAGGGACACGGAGAACCATCTGGACCATGTTTCCTATTTTGACTGTGGTGGTAGTTTCATGGATGTATATATTTGTCAAAGCTCCTTGAATTGGTCTGGTTCCCCACCAGAGGCACTCTAAAGGTAAGGTGATGGGATGGGAGTAGTCCACTCCAAGGTACAGTCAATAAAGGCATGCGTTATCTGGAGAGAATTTCAAATATCAGTGAAACTGACTAAAAGTCTGATTTTCTTTTCCCCATGCAATGTCAATGATAAAATACTCCTCTCAGAAAAACTTTCGTTAGCCTAAGTTCTAAAGAATTGTTGGTGTTGCTATTGATTTTTTAAAATAATGTCTATGCAAGCTTCAAATTAGCATCTGTAGCGCAGGTCCTTACTAACAATACCCCCAGTTAATGCAGTAGCTTCCTCAGGCGGTTGTCCTCATTTCAGTCTCTCCTTGTTCCAGCCTTTCCTTTGTACTACCCACCAACAGCTCTGAAAAGTTCCTCTAGTTAAACATACCAATTATTTCCCTTCCCAAAAGTATAAGGACAGTACTCTAGCTAGGGCAAATGGGCCCTCTGGTTCTGGAGCTAATGCTTCCTTTCTAGACCCTCAGTGGTTATTTCTCATCACACATATATTTCAGTATATCTCACAGTGTGGTCCATGGACTTCCTGCATTGTAATCGCAGAGTGGGGTGGAGGATGGAGATGGAAGGACCTAGGTCCTGCTCATAATCTGCAGAATCAATATATCCGGGGGTGGGGCTCTGAGCTCCTCAAATGATTCTAAGTACAATAAAATGTAGACATTTCTGCTATATCTTTACCAGCTATTCCCCCGTTTTTCTAAACATGTGGGGTACCTTCACACTAGGAGTCTTTTGTAGTTCCCTTCTTTCTCCTGGAATCCCTCTTCCCATTTATCTTTATGAAGTGAATTTTTCCAGTATTTTATGGGCCAGCCTAAGTGTTGCCTATTTTGTTGAACCTTCTCTGTTCCTCCAGTATCCTTCTTTATGCTCCCATAGCACTTTTTACACACTTAGATTACAACTCATATGACTTGGTGCTATAGTTACTGTGGTAGTCATTAGTGTGGTTTCCCAAATATGTATAGTTTTCCTTCTTCCATGATGGGATTGATTTCTTGGCTCTCTGTGGTTTGGGGATCATGTGACCAATTCTGACCAATGAATTGTGAGTAGAAGTCTTATGTACCATTTCCAGGACATGAAATTTAATAGAGCCCTACTTCCCTATAATGTGGCAACTTGGTAATATTCCAAAACGTGATTATGGCTCCATCTGAATGGACAATTGACTGGGGTGGCCTTGTGGGTCCTTATGTCTATCTACCCTTCATAGATATATGCTACCCAGCACTGTTGTCAGTAAGCCTATCAGTAGTGGTTCAAGGATCTTGCCTTAGTCCATTCAGGCTGCTATAACAGATACCATAGACTGGGTAGCTTAAGCAGCAAACATTTAGTTCTCACTGTTCTGGAGGCTGGTAGTCCAAGATCAAGGTGTTGGCAGAGTTGGTGTCTGGTGTGGGACAACTTTTTGATTCATAGTTGGCCACTTTCTCACTATGTCCTCATATGGGGGATGAGACAAGGGAGCTTTCTGGTGTCTCTTTTATAAGGGCCTAATCCAGTTCATGAGGGCTTTACCTTCATGACCCAATCACCTCCCAAAGGCCCCAACTCTTAATATCATCACATTGGGGATTAAGTTTCAACATATGAATTCATATTGGGGGGGACACAAACATTCAAATCCATAACAGACCTTATGAACAGTTTGAATCCCATTTGGGTTTCAATTTGGCTTTTTTCTTTACTCTTCATTAAGCTGGACCATGTGAGAGAGCATGGAGACTGCATACAGTACTGGGTAAGGGCACAGGTTTAGACCTGGATTCCAAGCTCAGTTCCACCATTTATTGGCTGTATAATCATGATCAAGTTACTTAAGCTCTCTAAATTTCAATTTTCCTACCTTTATTTTTTTTAAAGATTTTGTTTATTATTTTAGAGAGTGTGGGGGAAGGATCAGAGGGAGAGGGACAGGCAGACTGCACGCTGAGCATGGAGCTGGACGCAGGCCTTGATCTCATGACCCTGAGATCATGACCTGAGCCGAAACGAAGAGTCGGAGGCTTAATCGACTGAGCCACCTAGGTGCCCGCCAATTTTCCTGTTTTCAAAATGAGAGTAAGAATTTCTACTCTAAAGGATTGTAGTGAGAGTCAAATAAGGTTATGTGTAACTCTGTGTTATCACATTGCCAGGTATCAGTATTGTGGTAATTATGAAGGATCACCTGCATCCATGGGACTATCTTGCCTGAGATTTTTGGTTTCTAAGGCCACACATAAGACACATAATTCATTTGTCCAAGCCTAATTTTATAACTTCCCTTAGTAGCCACGGAGAATTAGTACCATAAAAGTCTTTGTATATTAAGAGGACATACTATTCATCATTGTCTTACTGGCACTCTCACTAAAATATAAAATTAGTGCTAAAATCAAAGACATTTATAACTCAAAATGGCTTCAAAAATAATCTGATTCACTGCTTTCATTTCTCAGGTGAAGAAACTGCAACCCATTTTATGGTTCATGGGATTATGAGGCCTAACTCCCTCCCCACCCCCGACTCTTGAATCAAATGATTTTATGCTAATACAACACTGACCTAGTAGGACTGTATTCTTAATATTAATTTACTTTTTTATAAAATTCTCCAGAAGTGTAAGAAGATACTACATGTGGGTCGATACCAAAATAATCTGTATTTATCTTTATTTAAGCTCATATCATTTCAGTTAATTCAGTAGATTTATTCATTTCTAATGGCCAGAATTAAAATCTTGTCTATGGTAAGTTGATATCCCCCATGAATTCTTGTTTTCTTATTTTTCAAAGGTTTACAATGCATTTTACATTCCACTGCCTAAGTCATGTTCCTGTTGCATGGCCATAACCCTGGGAATATCAATTGTTGAAGCTCTCTCGGATTATTTAAAGATAACTCTACTTATCAAATCATACTACTTAGATACTAAGTACCTTGATTATTACTTAAAATTACATGCCATTCCTTCATCCTGTCCCTTCTTCCCTCCTTGCCTCCCTTTTTTCTTGCTCCCTCCCTCCCAGAAATTAGTTATTTAGCATTTACGGTGTCAGGCAAAGTTCCAGAGGCCAGAAATACAGTGATGGATAAAACCTTTGCAGATCCTAACCTCAGGGAGCATAGCACCTAGCTTAGAAGAAGGACATTAAGCACAAAAATACAATACAGTGTGAGCAGTGTTAAAAGCGGGGGGAATGCTAATATGGGTAAACTTTTCTCACTTGAGGGATATTACAGTTTGCCTTTTTTTTTTCAAATAAAACGGTTATACTGTGACTTGTAGCAGAACACCTGAAGTAGCCATGACTAATACTTTGTTTACATTTTCTCTTCCTTTTTTGACCTTTGATGCCATGATTCTGTCTACTTTTTGTTCTCCCCTCATTTTTCTCTCCATCAGCACTATTCTGTGCTATTGTTCAACTGTATAGAAACTGCAACTGTTTATCTTCAAAATCTCAGAATCACCACTGTCATTTGATCACATGGAGTGCTTTTTTATAAAAATGATTTATAAATTACAGTGATGGGCAAATATTCATACCTTGAAGAATTCTAAAAGCACATTTCCTCACAGTCCTGCCTTTATTCTACTCTATCATGATTTTTATGTGACTTCTTACTCCCAAGTAAGTGGAGATACTGATGTTAATTTATGTGAGCTGATGTATGTCTGTGTTGTTCTGGAAAAAAAAAGATGTTATGAACTTTCACAGTGGGTACTAGCACATGAAATTTTTGCTTGACCTCAGAAACCACTATTTTGGTTTTACTTCTTTTCTGTCTCCCACTTGATAGCTAAAAACGTTATTTCTAATTAGCTAAACTGATAGTTTTTAGTTTGTTCCCCATGGCAAGATCTGTGGATCCTGAATTGGGTTCACAGAAGCTCCTTGACACAGGACCAAATCATTCAGGTAAAATTATTTGGTGACTGATTCTTTCCACGTTCTATATGATATCACTCCATAGTTTTTAAATTTAACCTTATCTTTGCATTGGGAATTCCTGCCTTCTTCCAAATGTTCTCAGTTTCTTCATGTTCATGTCCATTGTGAGTTCAATGGTTGGCTCACCTAGCCTCACCTCATCTACACCCTGGCACCTGCTCCCATTTGTCAACGTCATCTGTTGTTGGTATCTGTTACACCCAGTTCCATTGCATCTCCTATAACCAAAAAGAGGCATCTCCTTTTTGCTACCTCCCTTCCTCTGCTGCACTCAAGCTTTAGATAGGTGAGTTTCACTCTCTCTTAATTCCCTCACCTGCTTAAGGTCTGCCAAAATTAACATCCAAGTGTCAAGCTCACAGTCCAAGCTGCGCTTGAATCCAGGAAGGTAGAGTTGACATTGGAAAGCAAACTTTATTTTGGCCATTATATAATTAACTGCATGATTCCAAATTCTTTCATCTTCCTTTCCCTTTGCTTCTTGGTTAGTTAAAAGGATCTGCACAACAATTTTACACATAGTTATCTCTTTACATCTTGGCAATGTATATAGACTAGAAGAAAATGTGGCTCAGGTGGGATTTGATGTTTTTAATATATTTAACTCAGCAAGGCTTCAAGTAAAGCAGTGACACTATTCTTCATGAGAATGTTTAGATAAATGATTGTTCAGATTCTCACTTGCAGTCAGGCTGGTCTGTTCTTGACAGTCCTTGAATGTCCTTCCCCCACAACCCTCCCACCCCCAGCCCCCATCACAGTCAATTTAAGCTGACCTGGCAAGCAGCCAGATTGCCTCTATAAGGATTATGAGTTATTAGTGTCATTGCCTCCTCTGCTGCACAAATGGTTGCTATGTTTTGAACAGCAACCAGGCAGCACTTTGACCCAACCAGCTGTACTAAATACCTTTTAAAGAAGAGGATGATGTACATATGATTTCAACATCTGAATTTCCTCCCTGGGTGTTCTGAGCAAACCAACTTTACTTTTGCCCTTAATTTCCAAGTCAATAGATAAGTAACTGCCAAAGAAGACCCATCCCAGAAAACGTACTCTGTGCGAATCCAGCCACTGGTCTCCAGGAGCTTCACCAAGATGGGCATTCCTTCCCTACACTTGAGTCATAAGAAGGATATAAGCCCTGTTGGATTTTAGCTGTGACCAAGGGGCGCTAAGATCCAGTGACAATAACTGCTACTTGAATCTACACTGCATTGTCTTCAGTCTTCCAGCTGCTTTCTTCTACCAAACTCAGCATCATAGCCTCTTGGCTCTGCTAGGTATTATAGGCTATTGGGAAGAACTGGTGGGGCTACCTGAATTTTTTATCTTTCTAAAAAATTTTTTATCTTTATGCAAAGTGACTTTTGGTAGTGTGAAGCAGATAATTATGCACTAACTGCTGATGTGGGCAGCCCAATTGAGTTAGGGATATCATGGAACTGGAAGTGTATCCAAAGATACCTGCTCAGTAATGTTTCCTGAATATGGTCTAGAAAAAGGCAGAGCTCCATATAACTGAACTTATGTTTTCTGCAAAAATGAGACTTGTGGAAATCAGTGGTCTTAGCAGAAAGAAAGTCTGAATCATACATTCAGGAATACCAGGTGTATTATAGTTATTCTTCTCTCACTATTTCTAGTTACTATGAAAGTATTGTAAAGATTTTGGGATATTCTGAAATGAATAAATACTTGCTGCCTGAGAAACTATCCTCAGGGATAGGTCTGTTCTCTAAGATGGGTAGAGTATACTAATGTGGTCGGGATGAGAGATTTCCTTTAAAACACATGTGTCTCATTGTGAGTCAGGAGTACTCTTGGTTTCATGGTTGACAGATTGTGCAATTTGAGGCTGGTGATGTACTTTCCCTATTCCTTATTTCCTTTTCCTGTAAAATGGACAAAAGAATCCCTGCATCTGTGAGAAAGCATGTGAAATGACCACAGTATTGCATTTTTTTACAAACATATCCAAAAACTTTGCCAAGAGGATTTCTCTCAATTAAAGTGGACAGTAGCATAATAATTGTAGGATACTTGAATAGTTATTTAATTCTTAAGCAAGATGGATTTTGTTACAAACATGTAAATCAAACAAGGATTTAAAAGAAAATTCTACTAATAATAATGATTCTATTTAAAGTTCACTGTTACTAATATGTTGAGATATTGTGTGCATGTGTGATCTGGAATACCTCAGCCAAGGGCTGGGAAATATTGTTAGTGATTAAGTGAAAATGAATCTCACCTTGGGAATGAAGGAAATAAGTATGTTTGAGAATAACTTCAACATTTGTGCATGGGTTTGGGGCAGGACTGCCTTAACGTTGTAATCCTTTAAAAAGGTTCTAAATGAAGTAGATAACTAATTTGTCCTGCAGAAAGCCTTCTCGGATTACTCTCTCTGTGTACAGGATGGTTCCAACCCCACTTGAGGACTTTATTGTTCAATGCACTCATCATCTGACCGGGACTGTGCCAAGTGGGATGAGGGAAGGTTAAATGGGAAGGCTTCCTGTTTTCAGACAGTTCTTAAACTTCTAGGAAAGTTAGTTAGCAACTGAAACCTTCAGCACTTGGCAGTGTGCATTGTTGGCTACTAGGGCATGGTGACAAATAGCCCTGAAAGGTCTTCACTTTCTTTTGTAAACAGAAAGGTAAGGAATTTGCACAAAAATGCACTGGTCAAGATCTGCTTTTCATCAGGGCCTAACCACATAGTAAACAACAGAAATAACTTGTTTTAATACAGCGTAGTGTTGAAACATTTATCAGCAAGTCCTTTCTATCAGCTTCAAAAGGTATATTTGGATAAGGGAAACCTTTGCCTGAAAGAACACGATCTGAAATTTAATTATAACATTTTCTTCATGTCAGCGTCAGGAGACTTAAGGCAAAAGTTTGATTTTCATGTAATTATGAGTTTATCTCTTATCAGGCTAAGATATTATTACTAAGTATTTACTTATTGGGGGTAGATATGATTGGAGGTGAGGACTCTGAAAATTGTTTGATCTGGAATGGTTTAATTAATTCTATCACTGGATGTGCCTGCTTCCTTCCTCTTCTTCTGGATGGAATCGTACTAGGTTCCATGAGAAGAACCTTTCCAATGAAAAAACATATTGTTATGATGAGAAAATATAACAAGATCCAGACTGATCTGGTAAGAAAATATAGGTAACACTGGGAGGCAGGTCTGAGCCTGGCCCAGGGAAAGTGCAAAAGTGTTTGAGACACAAGTTCAAGGAAGTGGGATTGAGCAGTACAAGCAGAGAAATTAAAAATGAAAGAGAAACAGAGGAAGGGAGAACAGTAGCTTAATAGTTTTAATAGTTTCCAGTTTGGAGATGGGTACTGAAAGCTTGCAAGAACTATAGAGAAGCAAATACAATTGTTTTTTAATCCAACAGGATTTGTTGAAGTCTCAGTTTCTCTCCTCTAAGTAAGAAGAAGCAGAACCTTCTAGGAGGGCTATACAGAGCTGTTCAATGGAAAGTTCTAAGATGATGGAAAAAAAATCTGTGCTGCCTGAGACTGGCCACTAGCCACATCTTGTTACTGAACACTTGGAATATGTGTTTGAGTAGCTGAATTTTAAATTTTATTTAATTTTAATAGCCACATGAGGTTAGTGACATCATGTTGTGCAAAGCAGCTACGCTTTACCTGTTCAGACTTCTGTACGTCATGATCAAGTGATAGGTTTTGTCGTTGGTCAGAAAGAATAGTTTTGAGAAAATTTGAGGGCTCTGCTGATAAAGGACAACTTCTTGCCTTAAGTCTATAACTTGTCCTAAGCCCCTCAATTTGCACTAATGTAAATATTCCCTAATTGTAAATAATTCATACCTGTTCACCCCTATTGGGTACTCAGCATTGGTAATGGGCCAAACCCACGCTTGCCTGGGATGACTCCATGGACCAAAGGAGGAGAAGGTGGGATGCTCCTGCAGATAATTAAAGAGCATGCATTTTAAAAGGAATTAGATGGAATCTTGGAGTTTCCACCTCTTTTGGCCTTTGAATGACTGATGAATTGCCACAAAGTAGAATTTGTTGAATATAAATTTTTTTTTTTTTTTTTTGCTACAGGGCTATTAGAAATTTGTTACAATATGCTCTTTTGGTTGACTTTTATCATTGATTTTTGTTGTTGGATTGCCTCCTCTTAGGTTCCTGGACAATTGATGAAACGTGTGTTTCTGTATAAATGAATATACAGATCTTCCTCAACTTATGATAAACCCACCATAAGTTGAAAATATTATAAGTTGTAAATGCATTTAATATACCCAACCTACTGAATATCATACCAGCCCACCTTAAATGTGCTCAAAACACATTAGCCTATGGTTGGGCAAAATCATCTAATACAAAGCCTGTTTTATAATAAAGTGTTGAATATCTCATGTAATTTATTGAATACTATAAGGAAAGTGAAAAACAGAATGTATGGGTACAGAATTTTTGTAAGTGTATCGATTATTTATCTTCATGATCATGGGCTCACTGGGAGATGCGGCTCATTGCCACTGCCCAGCATCATGAGAGAGATTCATAGAACATATTGCTAGCCAGGGAAAAGGTCAAAAGTGAAAGTTTGAAGTACAGTTTCTACTGAATGCATGTTATTTTCACATCATTGTAAAGTCAAAAAATCATAAGTCACACCATGGTAAGTTTGGGACCATATCTATATTCACAAGTTGATATACCAAGGTAAAGCAAAATATTAGTAAAGGAACAATTTATGCAAAGGGACAACAGAGAAACAATAGGGAAACCTGTGGATTAAAGCCTTTGTATAAATACTGAATAAGATCTAGGGATTAATTATCTCTAAGTATTATTGGCAAAGGTTATATGATAAGACTTAGAGAATTATTAAATTACCATCCAATGTGGTACCCAATTGTATGACGAATCAGGATGAGAGAATTAAGTGGATACCTAAATACCTTTGAAAGGGTTTCCATAATATCAGTACAGTTCACTCTACCTTGACAAGATCAACAGAGTCAAGCAGCTGACCATCCATCCCTCCACCTTTTCTCTGTCCTATCTTTGTTTCCTGTTTCAGCAACAGTGGGTATGAGCGATTGAAGGATTACAGCAGAGGATCAGTGAAGAAAATCTTAGTTTTGATTTTGATTGCGTCCTGTACTATCTAAGAGTCTCTGGTATTCTTTATCCCTTCATAATTTTCATAGAACTCTTGAGACCCAAACAAAGGAAGCAAGTTAAACTTGCTACAGTAACCAACTAATCAATCCACTAACCAACAGGCCTTGAATTCCTCATATGTGCAAGTGCCTCCTCCAAGTGATTTGACATTGGTATGCCTGACTTTGAACCAAAGGCCATGTTACTGTAGAAGTGTAAATCCCTATGCCTCCTTTTTCAGCACACCTGTTTGGTTTAAAAACAAATGTTAGATCCACATTCCATAGAGAACAGAAATTTTCTCCACTTTTTAATGGCTTCCCAAATGTCTGGAGAATTTCATAGTATTAGTGAATATCATGAAAGAGAATAGGAAGTAAAAAAAAAGTGAGAAAATGAAACTTTTACTGCTTCAAAAACAGTGGCAAGTCCCCTGAAATGGTAAATGGACCATCTGTGTGCTCTGGCACCAGAAAATGTGTAATTTATTTAAAGTACCAGGTACATATCTGTCCTTTTAAATGTCTATGTGAAATAATGTGTATTGTACATGAATACGAAGCAGGGAAACAGTGGGCTTTTTAAAGCATGGTATGCTTATTTACTTCAAAGCTACTATTCTTCTTGTCAACAAGAATAAAATTTATTAACTCAGGTAAATATAAAGATTTAGCCATTTTCTTGCAGTAAGGAGGGTAAGTAGATCACACCTTGAAAACCTGTCTGCTCCCATTTGGAAAAGCACTGTCTTCAATCCTAAACACTTTTTTTTTTTTTTAAGATTTTATTTATTTGAGAGAGAGAGGGAGAGAGAATATGAGCAGGGGGAGGAGCAGACTCCCCGCTGAGCACAAAGCCCTACTCAGGGCTCAAGCCCAGGACCCCAGGATCAAGACCTGAGCCAAAGGCAGATGCTTAACCGACTGAGCCACCCAGGTGCCCCCAAACATTTTATTTGAAAGTCTACAGACATTGTAGTGGGAAAGGGAATGCTCAGGTTCTGAGAGAGATTACTTATCCTCTCAGTAGTCCTGGGATTTGTATCTCTGGGAACACACATGCCCCACTGATTGTGTAGGTGTTCAGTGTTAAACTCAAGAGTCAAGAGAAAGACCTGCTATTTTTTCTGGCTAGTTCTAAAGCCTTACTTCTTTTCAGTCCTGGTTTACTACTTATGAGGTTTATAGAAACACAGAAATCAGAGAGGGAAAATCTCTGTGGAATTACCCTCTCCTTTCCTCCCGTAAATGCAAATCTCCTGTTCATCTCAAAGCTCTGTAGGTATGTTGCAGGGGGAAGGGGGAGGGTAGTTATCAGATTTGATGGAATTAAGTAGAGATTCACCCAGTAACATTTTAGCAAAATCCAATTTTCTGGACGTCTTTTCTCCCACCCTTCCTCTTCAGGCAGCCTTCCTTCAGGAACACTGCTGTTAAATTTCTGCCTAGCTGGCCTCCTTCCAGTTCTTTTGCACCTTTGGACCTTCCCATTTGCTGTTCCCCGAGCCTGGAGGGCTCTTGACCAGGCTAATTTCTGGTTAATTTTAAGGTCTCAGCTCAAGTGTCTCCTTCTTCTCACAGCAGTTGTTTGATCTTTGACTTGATTCATCTGGTGTGTATTTTGCTTCTAAGAGATATTTTTAAGAGTTGGAATTTTGAAGTTGGACCAAAGAGAAATTATTGTCATTTATGACCAAACCCAAAAGTTAGCTGTTAATTTATTGTTGATTTTTAAAAATAATTTCTCTGACACTGAATGATGTTTAAGACATTATAATATTTTCCTTGAAGTAATAGCTCTTCTTCATTTCTGGTATTTATTTTCATCTCTTCCTAATGTGGTGATTTCTATTCTTTCACTTCCCTAGAGTTTTCATAATTTTAGGTTAATTGCTAGATAAATTATCATTTAACTCTATTGTTTTTTCCCTTTCTCACATTTCTATTGTAAATATGATGTATATACTGAAAAGTGCATGAAATACACACAGTTTAACATCCCATTATAGAAGAAAACCCGTGTAACCACTAGCTACTTCTTGAAGTAAACATTATCCTGTATCCTGACTTTTTAAAAATGATGTCCTTCTTTCCTTTACTATCTTTAGGTATACTTAAACAATATAATTTAATTTTGCTTATCTTTGAAATGTACTTACACAGAACAATAATACATATATTTCTATGGCTTGCTGCTTTCATTTAATATGTTTGTGAGACTTATCAGTGTTTGCCCATATAGTTGTAGGTCATTTCCAAAATTTATTTATCCATTCTGCTATTAATGGAATAAAATTTGGGTTGCTTCCAGATGTACATTTTTGGGCATATATACTTCCACCTATTTCTCTGCATTTTTGCCAGTGTTTGATATTATTAGATATTTACATTTTTGCCCATCTGGTGAGTGTGAAACATACTTTTAATTTGTATATTCCTGATTACTAAAGAGGTTTCATTTTTTTTTAACTGATTATTTGCCATTTGGATGTCTTCTTTTATTTAACTGTTTGCCCATTATTCCTTTGGGTTACCTATTTTTTTTTCTTATTGATCTGTATGGCATCTTTACTTTAGAGTGTGTTGTTGGGGGAAAGAAGTCTCTGTGCTATGCAGGCATTCAGAGACCCAGGCTCTCTCCAATCCAAAGCCTCATCACCTCCTAGGACCTCCTAGAGCCCTCCACCATATCCTCTACATTTACTTTTGGCCAGAAGATGAAGGAAGAGAGACATGATGTGAGAGGAAGAGGATCATGTGGGAAGTTTTATAGGAGTCAGGCCTGGAAATGCTGTGTATCAGTCACTTCTGCCTACATTCCAGTGGCCAGATGCCAGTTATGTGGTTCTTAGGAAATACAAGTGAGGTTAGGAAATGTGCTCTTAGAGTGCCCACAAGGAAAAGGATACTGAGTTTGTCACCAAAGCACTGTCACTCCATATATATCATGATCATGATGACGTTCTCCTATTATTTTCTAAAAGCTTTATAGTTTTTTCATTTTACATTCAAATGTTTAACCAATTTGGAGTTGAATTTTGATTTTTGTATATGATGTAAAGTAGTCATCCAATATAAATTTTAAAAATAATTTGAATGCCAGTAGTTCCAGGATCATCTTGAAAAGCCTGTCCTTTAGCCTGATCTGTAGTGGAATTTATCAGACCAAGAGTCAGTATATGGATATGTCTATTTTGCCTATTTTGTTACTCTCTATGCCATTCACAGTGTCAGTAGTACATACTTCATATTGTCATCATATACAATTTATATACAATTCCTTTTTTAAAATGAGTAACTGAGGAATAAATGTCTTGTCTCTAACTGCCCCATTCAGGCCTTGAACAAGGTATTCAACTATTGTCTGTCTCATGTCACTACAATGGAGAGAATAATAATCAATGGTTGATGAATTAGTTTTAAGTTATAAAAAGGTGCTATTTTATAATAATCAAAATTCACATTATTTGGGCCCCTGGGGTTTTTATATTTTAGTTGATTATTGAAATTTTTTCTTCTAAATAGTAAAGGAATTTTAATGGACAACTTAGAATATCTGACTGATGATAATCATCTGTTAGCCTCTTTCTGCTATACTAATGATTATGGTCTTTTGGAGAAATTATTTAACATGAGACAGCCCTTCTTACAAGAACTTTTGGTTTATTTTCCTACTCACTTTAGGTTTTTCTTTTTTATCCCTGTTTAATTTCTGGAAGTCTTAATTTCTCTTAAGAATTTGAATAGCGTTAATTTATTTAGAATGATCTTTGCTGGAAGCCCCATTCCACTGTTTTCTCAGTTGGTTTTCTTTCCTTTTTCTATTTTATTTTTTAAAAAATTGGGTTCTTTTTGCTTTCATATCTTTGAAGGGTGCTCTGTGAATTCACAGAATGTATTTCTTGGTGCTTGCATTTTTTTTTCTTTTTCAGTGAAACTATAGCTTATTTTGTCTTTTTGCAGTCCCAACTCTCTTCTACACTCATGTGTTTTTATTGCTTCCTCCCCCACACCAGTGGTCCCCCACCTGTTCCCTCATGAGCCGCCAGTGGCTCACAAAGCTGTTTCAGGTGGCCCATAAGCTGCCTGTCAGCTCACTGCTCCTGCCTTCACAAGCAAAGTGGCCAGCAAGGAGGCCTTCTCATGCTTCTTGGCCACTGTCAGAGCTGACTCCCACCTGTTCCACACTTTCTCCCTCCACCAGGGAAATAAACTTTCTTTCAAGTTTATGACTCATAACATTATAAATGGGGCATATCAGAGTAATTTGAACAATAGAAAAGAATACCCTGACAAGTCATACACCGACAGGAAGTCCACATTTCCTTAAGACTTGTGAACCGAGTATGAATTTGATACAGTCACAAACTATAACAACAACAAAAAAAGATAATGAATTTATTTATCTATACCTAAACTCATTCTAGGTTTAAAAACCCATTTTAGCTTTAGAAGACTTACCAGTTCCAGATCATTCACTGACTTCTAGTCTAACAATACCTTAGTGGGGAGGGGGTGGTAATTCATTAGTCAAATCAGGATTCTCTCCTCTCTCTGGATTTTTCTGTTCCTCCTGGGTTGGAGGGGGGCACATATCACATATGGCCTACATAGAAGGCGGTGTGGGAGGTTGGCATATGTCTCTGATCACCTCCTGTTCTTGTCGGCCTGACCCAGATGTAATCATTTCCTCAGGCCTGGTCATTGCTAAGTCTGTATCACTTACTGCTAGTGTCAGCAGTTCCTCCTTGGCTCCCAGTATAGGCTCCTCTCACTCTGTGCTGTCCTCATCACAAGAAAGAGGCCTCTGCTGGTCCACTTCTGGTCTATCAGCCCCTCCAGCCCCTTTGTACATGCTGAGATGGGGTGGGGAGATTAGAGGGCGGGGCTGGAGGTTTTTGCCACAGCATTTTGGACTGTTCAAGATTCTGTGAGGCTTCTTCGGAGGTCTTTTTCCCTAGAAACCTTCTCCAGTCATTGCTTCTTTACTGCTTAGGGCCCATGTGGGAGGCAGAGGTTCCCTGTGTGGCTTGCAGTCTTTTCACTTATGCTCTGGGAAGCAGCCAGGAAGTGGTCTATTCTGCTCCGGGACTCCTCAGGCTTCTTTGAAGTTTCTGTTATACTGCTTCTGGGATCCAGCTCCGGGTGGTGGTGCTGCCACTCTCGTTCCTCTCTTTCACAAGGGGATGGAGCCCTCTTCTCCTTGAGGGTGGGTGGATGGCATTACATCACTCTGCTTTCATCCCTACTTTATGGTATAAATTATATATTTGGATCCTCCGGGGTTTGGCCCTGAAACCAACCTCTTGAATTTCAAAAAAATTTTTTTTCTCTCTTTCAATTGCCTGACTTTTGCAACTGAAAGCCATGGCTTTTAAGACTGTTGTTTCTGCTCTGAATTTACAAAAATTGATTTCAGAACTAAAAAGCTACGAGTGTAATGTTTAATTTTCTCCCTACAGTGCCTTCCCTAACAGAAGTGCATATTGAAAGACCTTACTGCTGCTTGAATGGGAGAGGGTTATGGGGAACAGAACCACTCCCATGTTGTTTAACATGAAAATATTATGCCTGTAATATTTTAGTTTGTCTTTCTTTATATAAAGTATGTAATAATTACCCCAGAAAGGTCTCCCCACCTCATCATTCTCTTTGGTAGAGCTATCATATTGGGAAAGCCTGCTTATCGGTACATGGAAAGATTAAATAATTGTAATGAACTACTAAAAATCATGACATTTCAAATATTTAGAAATATATCATTTTGTTTATAATTTTAATTATGATATAGGAAATTTAATGGGGGGAGATATGATGGAGTAGTAGCTTTTGAGTTAAATAGATAAGGTTTTAAATCCTGGATCTGGCATGTATTAGCTGTGTGACCTTGAGTAACTTACTTGAACCCTCTGAGTCTTTATTTTCTTATCTGTAAAACTGGGGGTAACATTTTTTCAGTGCTGTTCAATAGCACACTATTTAGGAAGAACATAATGCAAAGAAGAGACTTTTGTGGTCAAATAAAATTGGAAAGCACTTGAAAAAGCACAATTAAATAAATGTATTTAGTCTGATACCTCCAAAATCTTGTGTGCAGCTAAATTTAATTTTTGATTATGCAAGAATGGAACATTAACTAGTGGTTCTTAGTTGCAAGGAATAGAAACTCATTCTGATTGATATAAGTAGGAAAGGAATGCATTAGACGGATATTGGGTGGCTCATAGAAATGGCAAGAAGACTAGAGCCAGGTATGGAAAAAGCACAGAAACAAAGGAGGTTGGGGGACACTAGGACCATCTTCATAGACTAAGCCAGTTGGGGGAGCCTACCTCCCCCTTCTTGCTGAGTCCTGTTTGCATCTGCTATGCTGGCTCTGCTGTGAATGCTAACGCTGGGTGCTACTGCCACTCTTGGGATTTTGCTGGTGACACATCTGGGGTCACCTCTTATTCCCAGCATGGATTCTCCATGAGCCCTGGTTCTTTGTCTTACTAACTTTCAGTTCAAAATCTGGGGGTCTGTGGTAGCCTGCATAATGACCCCCCAAAGATGTCCATGTCCTAATCCCTGGAATCTGTGAATGAATATCTTACCTGGTAAAAGAGATTTTGCAGATATGATTAAGGATTTAGAGATGGGGAAATTACTCTGGATTTTCTGGGTGGGACCAATATAATCCTCCGGGTCCTTATAAAATGGGGGTATGGGAATCAGTCACTAGTGAGAGATGTGATGATGGAAGCAAGAATGTGAAGTGATATGAAGTAGGAGCCATGAGCCAGGGATTGTAGGGAACCTCTACAAGCAAGGAAACAGATTCTGCCCTCAGAGCCTCCAGAAGAAACCAGCACTGCTAGCACGGTGATTGCAGCCTAGTGAAACCCATTTTTAACTTCGGATCTCCAGAATGGTAAGAAAATAAATTTTAATTGTTGAAGACACTAAGTTTATGGTACTTCATTATAGAAGCGATGAAAAAGTAAAACAAAGTCCTTAAATTGATTGGCACAGTCCAGGCTATGTGTCCAAGCCCAAATAGGAAGGCTGGGAAAAAAGGTCTGAGGAGTTTTCAGCTTTCTCTAGTGGGAAGTGGTCTCTACTGTCACCAGGATGCCTAAGAACATAAGAAATGTGTTGTGATGCTGGTAGCTTACCCCACTTACGGAAAGACAAAAGCTACCACTTACAAGAGTATTCTACAGTGTTTTCCAAATGTATCAGATAGCAGAACCTCTATTTCCTATTTTTTCTTGGAACATTTCCAGAACATCATCTACACTGGATTAGAAATAATGATGAAAAGCACATGGCACATAGTATTCTCTCAAAAAGTGATGATCTCTTTATGGCTGCTTTTGGTAGCTACATTAGACTAATAACCGGTAGGTTTGATATTTGCAGAAAACTATTGTTTTAGTCTGCTTGTGTAAGAGAAAAAACATGCCAGTACAAACTATGGGAAACTTGAAGCAATAGAGCATCAGTAGAGAATAAGGAAGGAAATGAGAAAATAAAAATTAGGAGAGATGCAGAACAGCTGAGCAGTGCTGTTCTCCACATGGGGAAGGAATGGAGTCAGGCAGGCAAGAGCAGTAGCTATGGAAATACTCCTGAGACAATGAGGATCTGGGTGCCCGTGGTGGCAGTGGACATGGAGAGAAAAGGTCAAATTTGAGGGAGTCTGTGAAGGAGGGACTTACAGGGCTTGGTAAGTAATGGTCATAGGGGACGAACTGAAAAGAGAGCCAAGACAGCTGCAAGGACTGAAGACTAGGGGCCGCTCAAAACATGATGATGCTGAAATAGAGACTTTGTAAAAGGAGCTGGTTTTTGTTTTTGTTTTAAAGATTTATTTATTTATTTGAGAGAGAGAGCAGGAGCAGGAGAGGTAGAAGAAGAGGAAAAGAGACTCTCAAGCAATTTCTGCACCGAGCATGGAGCTCGATGAGGGGTTTGAGCTCCTGAACCTGAGATCATGACTTGAGCTGAAACCCAGAGTCAGATGCTTAACTGACTGAGCCACCCAGGCACCCCTCTTTTGGCTCATTTTACATTTCCTTTAAGAAACGTGAAAATGGGGCTAGAATCAGTTAGAGCATTGGGTTTGTATATGTGGTTTTGGGTGCCACCAGGGTGAACAGGCTTGCTCAAACTTTAAGGGTGTGTATACTAGGTGAGGAGGAAGAGAAGGATGTGGTTGCCTGGGAACATTAGTATAAGAATCATAGAATTTTTCGATGATTTTATCCAACTCACTCTACCTATACTCTATAGATAAGGAAATGATGCTCAGAAGTTTTAAGTGAAAAGGAAAAACTATCAGCAAGAGAGACAAAAAAAGGAAGGTGTGACAAAATAGAGAGTTTTAATGTTACAGAAACAAAGGAAAAGGGACATAGGTGCATCAAAGAGAGACTTGAAAGAAACAGTATGAGCTCAACCCCATAGGTTCAAGGTGTGGTGCTAGACATTTTTTGCATATATTAGCCCATTTAATTTTCACAGCAGCCCTGCAGTGTGAAGTTTACCCACCATATTTGACAGTGGGTGAAAATGCACCCACCCATTTGACAGTAGGTGAAATTGAGACTAAGAGAGTTAAGTATCCTGCCCAAGATTATATAGTATATAAGTTGTAGAGCTGGGATTTGACTTCATTTATCTGACTCCAAAGCCTTGCTCCATTGTAGGTAATTTTTAGAGTAAGGGAGTATACAGGACAGATATCTGGAGGGGCACAGATTAGTTTAAGAGATATTTCTAGAACTCCTTAAAATTGGCCCTGATGGGATGATCCTTACATGGTCTGTATGTCTGGCCTGGCCAGGAATATTTTCCCACTGGTTGAAAATTCTCAAGGTACAAACTCTAAATGCAGAGCAGCAAGTCACAGGTACCCAGTGGAGTCACAGATGGCTGCTTAGTCTAGTTGCAGATGAAGGTTGCATTCATGATCGATCTTCTTGGTCTAATTCCCTGAAAAGTTCACTTACTAACTCACACCTTTCTGAATCAGTCTGGTTTCTCTTCTTAGATGTCCACTTCAGACCTGGGGCATTCCATCTTCTACCTCCAGAATGTTGAAAGAGTAATGTCCCATCTGTCTGAAGTCTTCAGATTACCCAGATGCCTTTACTGACAAAAGTCCCCTTGGGCTGGTTTTTCTCTTGATTCTTATCTTCTAGTTCTCAAACTACTCTTTGGTTCATTTCCCTACTTACGTAGTAGCTTATCTTCAGTTTCCTACCTATTTTACATGTGTAAGAATCCAATTCGTATCTCAATTCTACTGCAAAAAAAGGCATGTATGAAATTTGGTCACAAATAAGACCAGGACTGTTTTCACAGAGCAATCAGTGATGGAAAAAGACAGCATAGTCAGAGAGATCACAGGTGTGCAAGTGAGATTTCAGAATGGCAATGAAATGGACAGTATGGAAACACCAGAAGCAGGTATAAATTCTTGCTTTGAAAAACTTGGCTGAAGGGAAAGAATGGGGTTTAGTAGTTGTCAGGCTATTAAGAACTTGTCTTTTCGAACCATGAGAGACGATGGACTCTGAAAAACAAACTGAGGGTTCTAGAGGGGAGGGGGGTGGGAGGATGGGTTAGCCTGGTGATGCGTATTGAGGAGGGCACATTCTGCATGGAGCACTGGGTGTTATGCACAAACAATGAATCATGGAACACTACATCTAAAACGAATGATGTAATGTATGGTGATTAACATAACAATAAAAATAAAAAAACTTGTCTTTTTGTTTTTGTTTTTTTTAAAAGATTTTATTTATTTATTTGACAGAGAGAGAGATAGCGAGAGCAGGAACACAAGCGGGGAGTGGGAGAGGGAGCAGCAGGCTTCCTGCCGAGCAGGGAGCCGGATGTGGGACTCGATCCCAGGACCCTGGGATCATGACCTGAGCCGAAGGCAGACGCTTAACGACTGAGCCACCCAGGAGCCCAAAAAACTTGTCTTTTTGTTGTTGTTGCTGTTGTTACTTTTAAGGAGAGGCTGCAGCAGTGTGTCTGATGGAATTGGGAGATGGGAGAGCATAATGATTAAAAGCTAGAATTCTAGAGTCAGGAAATTATGGGCTCGAATCCAGCCTTTGCTTCTTTTTTTTTTTTTAAAGATTTTATTTATTTATTTATTTGACAGAGAGAGAGCGAGAGCAGGAACACAAGCAGGGGGGAGTGGGAGAGGGAGAAGCAGGCTTCCCGCTGAGCAGGGAGCCCGATGTGGGACTCGATCCCAGGACCCTGGGATCATGACCTGAGCCGAAGGCAGATGCTTAACGACTGAGCCACCCAGGCACCCCAGCCTTTGCTTCTTAATAGCTGGGTGTTTGGGGCAAGTTTCTTAACCATCATAATCCTTGCTACTCAAAGTGTGGCCTATGGGCTAGCATCACCTGGAATTTGTTAGAAATGCAGACTCTTGGTTCTTGCCCCAGGTCTATGTATTTCTAAAATATCTCTAGGTGATTCATATGTACATTATAGTTTGAGAAGCTCTGCTCTAAGCCACAGTTTCCTCATCTATAAAATAGGGATAATAATGATAATACAGTAGCGGTGAGGATGAAATGGCATGATACATATTAGGCACATAGCAAGTAGCCAAGAAATGTTCGATTGTTATTGTTATTATGATCGAGGTTGAAGACATTGAAGAGGAGAGAATAGGTTTGGCAAAACTCTCCCTTAGCAGGAGAGTTAGGATAAGTCCAGGGTGTAGCTGGAGGAGTTGGCTCTCCAGAGAAGCAGGACGGGCTTTTTCTGCAGGGGCAACAGGGAAGGATGGTTCTCTCCTTGACCATTCTCTCTTCCAGCAGAAGGCAATCTTTGAGCCCCAGCTCCATGTCCTTAGGATCTTTGGTTTTTCTGATTCTCTCTAGTATTAAAATTCTAAAAATTATGAAGGCTCTACTTAAATGCCCTATAGAAAGTAAATAGACTCACTGAAGACATTTTAGTGAATTCAACAGTTGGGCTTTAGTATTAAAAGTGGGTAGAGGCACTGGTTTTTTACCTGATACCTAAGTATTCATTTGGATTTTGCTTGAATTGGCGGCAACTCTTAAATGCATGGTTTTGTGAAGGAATAAACAGAAAAGATAATGTTATTTCTGTTGTTTCCATGACAACGGACATGCTTCATGGAATATATCCATCATGCCTAGTCTTGAACCATCTGGTTTCTAAGTCCTTGGTGAAAACCCTCTAGGAATGAAGTGTAGGTAAACTTTAATCAGTTTTATAATTACTGTAGTCCTTGCAGAAATTATTTAACTTGATTTTGCAGCTGCTTCGACATAAGGCCCAGAGGTCTTATTAGGGTTTTTATTGCCACTTTTAAGGAACAGTTTAAGAATCATTATTGTACTTTAGCTGCAGATGCCACTGTTTCTGTTTTAGGTCCTGAGACTAGGTTGTAGTGACATCACACAAAGACGGAGAAAGGTCAAAGTTATTTTTTCCAACTGGCTCTGTCAAATATAAAAATTAACCATACTTTGAGCTGGTTTTATGTATTGGTAATGTATGTTTATGTTAGAGTTTCTGTCAAAACAGGGATTAAAGATAAATGTAGCTAATTAAAAGAACATTTGCTTAGAGCTCCTGGTAATAGATACCTCTTTGTGAGGTCTTGAGGTATGGCTTTCTTTAAGAACTGATGCAATTTGTGTGACTGAATCTGAAGAGGAGAAGAGACATTTGATTTTCTGAAAATAAAACACGAGTCTGAGAGTTATCCAGTGCAAGCTCTAAGGAAATAACCCAAGTAATGGTTAGGTAAAGTTTGCTTATGTGGTGAGCTATGTAAAATGTACACATCTAACCCACTTTTGACCTTTCACCCTACCAAATACTGCTTCTCAGCAAAGCCTTTGAAGCAAATCTGCTCTGTCAGGAATTGATACCCCATAAGGGGTACTGGATGAGTCAACATATTTCAAACTGAGCCCTAGATGATTAAAAAATAAAACAAAACCCTGCAGGGTCTAAGTAGGCAATTGTTACCTTTCTTCTTATTTCTACTAGGTAGTTGGACCCTCACTGCTAATGATTGTGTTCCTGTCATCTGTGTTTTCTTGTTTTTCTGTAGTGAGGGGGGAAAATGTGGGGGCCAAAGGGTAGTTTTTCCTGCTTCCCACCAACTACCAAAGCCAACTGGATTTATGGTCCAAAAGATGAAGGTCAATTCCTAGGAATTAGAAGGCATCTTATAAAAGAGGTACCATTATTATCTCTGCGTGTGTGTGTGTGTGTGTGTGTGTGTGTGTAGTTCTATGCAATTTTATACCATGTATGGATTATGTTACCAGCGCCTTCGTTTTCTTTTTAATATTTTATTTATTTATTTGAGAAAGAGAGAGAGAGAGCACGAGCAGGCGGAGGTGCAGAGGGAGAGGGAGAAGCAGACTCCCCGCAGAGCAGGGAGCTAGACTTGGGGCTTGATCCCTGGACCCTAAGATCATGACCTGAGCTGAAGGCAGACGCTTAATGAACTGAACCACTGAGACCCTCAATGCCTTCATTTTTGCGAAATATTTTTTGATGTATATAAAGTTATGCATTGACAGTTTCTTCAGCTCTTTGGAGATGTTAGTTTGTTGTCTTGTGCTTACATGGATTCTGATAAGAAGCCGGCTATAATTTTTTCCTCAGTATGTAATAATGTCTCTTTTTTTCCTTCTGGCTCTGGGATGGTTTATTTTATGTGTCAAGTTGATTGGGTTCCCAGATACTTGGTCCAACCTTATCCTGGGTATTTCTGTGAGGTGTTTTGGGATGAGATTAACATTTACATTGATTGGCTGAATAAAGCAGATTGTTCTCCCTATTGTAGGTGGGACTTCTCCAATTAGTTGAGGGCCTGAAGAGAACAAAAGGCTGTTTTCGTTTGTTTTGTGAGAGAGAGTTCTTCCTTGCCTGATGGCATTTGAGCTGGGACATTGGCTTTTTCCCTGTGACTTCAAGCTTGAACTGAAATGTCTCAAACCTGCCAGCCTTCAGACAGGAACTCTACCATCCATTCTCCTCGTTCTTAGGCCTTCAGACTCAGATTGGAAATGAACCAGGACTTTCCTGGCTCTGCAGCTTGCTGGCCCACCCTACAGATCCTGGGACTTGTCTTCCTGCATAATCACATGGGCCAATTCCTTATAATAAATCCTTTCCTTCCCCTTCTTCCTTGCTCTCTTAAAACAAGTGATAGCATCATTTACCTCAAGAAACCTATTGCCTCTTATAAGCTATATGTTACATGGTGTAATACAAAAGAACAGTTTCATCTCTAAATGAAGAGATTTAAATGTTGGATGTAGGATGCAGTAAAATTTCCAAATCACGTTCGTTGCAAAAGATTTTGACATTTGAAGTCATTTTATATTTAAGGAAGTTAGGCACTATCAGAGTGACCTTCTAATCATCAGAGTGATTCTGGAGCTCATTTCTAACTTTTAATTTTACTTGACATAAGGTGCTATTCCATGGATTTAACTATTTATTAGCTCCAAACCCTTTGCCAGGAAAACACACATACCACAAAGAGTTATATAAAGTAAAAACCTGCACTCATTTTAATAAAAGGCCCCTTTGAAGATCAAGAATTGCCAACCTTCCGGTTGTGAAACATAAGTTTTTACCATTAGATTACTAGGAGAGGTTTATGTTAGGGAACTTAATAGTGAGTATGGTAATTCTACCACCAGAGGGCTCCAAATTTTTTCTTGAATACAGTCAGAAAAGAGATTAGTCTTGGTATTTAAGAAAAATTTCTTTCTCATCTGGTATGTCCAAGTCAAATACCACAGCTTAAAGGCAAAAACATGGGTTTCCATTAATCTACCCCACATTAAAAATATATACATATATATATACATATATGTATATATAATTGTGTGTACATGTATATTCATGGAAAATTTTGCTTCTGTGTTTCATAAGGCAGTTTTATGTCCTTTATGAACATTTAAAAAAATCAAAACATGTTATAGACTTCTTATCATTTTGTGTATATGAAGTTGAGATACTTATTTCTTGACAAATCTTGAGGTCTTCCTGGAGTCAGAATGAAAGTGGTACTTTTGGTTAAGTTGGCCAACCTATTAGGAATTCCAGTATACTACAAAGAGATGACAGCTGAATGGAGGACATAGTGGATCTGACTTTATAGAAAGCTGTGAAAGACCCAGGTGCTTATCAAGGCAGTACTCTCTGCATGGCAGCAGGCTGAGGAAGGCACCCCATGTAGGGAAACCATGGTCTACAAGGATAGAGAGCTTCCAGTGTGAGTTGGGAAATCAGATTTCTACATATGCAACAAGTAAGAACAACACTGAAAAAGAGAGTAAATATTTTGGAACATAAAGATCCTATAATAAAATTTATATTTGAATATAAGTTACTAGAATTTATTGACGCCAAATGTCTAAAATATATCTGTTTATTCATATTTCTGTTCATTTATTACCAATTTATACTTAATATTTTTTTTCCAAAAATGATCTAAGGCAGTTACTCCATTTGAATTATTTTTTTCGGTTGGTTTATGTGATACCCTAGAACCTTTATAGTGAAAAGTCCATTGGCTGGGAGTTTTTATTTCTGGTTCTGATTCTCATGAAACTAGCTCTGTGATTTGGAGTAAATTACCTTACCTCCTTGGTCTTCCCCTTCCTGTGCATACATAGCTTTATTGAGATACCGCTTATATACCATAAAAATTCACCCTGTGTACATGTAAAGTTCAATGATTTTTAGAAAAGATACAGACTTGTGCAACCATTACCACAATCCAGTTTTAGAACACTTTCATCACCCATAAAGTTCTCTCATGCCTGATTGCATTCAGTCTGTGCTCCCAACCCCGGCCTGAGGCAATCCATAATCTATTTTTTGTCTCTATGAATTTGTCTTTTCTGGAAGTTTCATAGTAATAGAATCATACAACATGTAGTTTTGCTGTGATTGGCTTCTTTCACTTAGCACAATGTTTCTGAGATTTTATCATGTGGCACATATGAGTGCTTTGTTCCTTTTTATTGGCTGAGTGGTATTCCATTGTATAGATATGTCAGATTTTGTTTAAAAAGATTTGAGTTGTTTCTGGTTTGTGTCTCTTAGGAATAATGCTGCTATGAACATTCATGTACAAACTTTGTGAACACATGCTTTTATTTCTCTTGGTATATACCCAAGAATGGAATTGTTTAGCCATATGGGAATTCTATATTTAATTTTTAGAAATTGCTAAAATTTTTCAATATGGCTGTATGTACTATTTTACATGACCAGTATACAAGGGTTCCAGTTTATCCTCATCTTCACCAACACTTATTATTCTTTATTATTATTATTATTATTATTCTGGTGGTTATAATAGTATCTCAGGGTAATTTTAATTTGTATTTCCCCTAATGACTAATAATATTGAGCATTTTTGCACATTTAATAGCTACTTGTATATATCCTTTGGTGAACTATCTATTCAAATATTTTGTCCATTTTTAATTGTGTTGCTTGTTTTCTTATCAAGTTATAAAACTCCTTTATATTTCCTTAACATGGCTTTTTAAAATTAGTAAACCTTTTTTTTTTTAGAGCAGTTTTAGGTTCATAGCAAAATTGAGCAGAAAATACAGAGTTCCCATACATCCCCTGTCCTTACACATGAACAAACTCCCATACTATTCACATCCCACAGGACAGTAGTACATTTGTTAAAATTGATGGATTAATGTTGGTACATTATTATTACACAAAGTCCATGGTTTACATTAGGGTTCACTTTTGGTGTTGTAGATTCCTAAAGATTTTGACAAACATATAAAGACATGTATTCACCATTGTAGTATCATACAGAATAGTTTAATTGCCCTAAAAAGACCTGAAATCAGATAGCCAATATTCTTATTCAAAGTTATTATAGTTTATCATGAATTAATGCATCTCAATATATTGTTTATTTTGGTCAATTTCCAGAATCCTTAAATACCCATTTTTGATGATTTTGCCCAGCTTTAACTTGCTTTCTCAGGAGAGGATTTGCCAACCTCTTAACTCTGCTGTCATTGGAAATTCTGTCCTGAGTCAGTTTTTTTTTTAAGTTTTTATTTAAATTCTAGTTAGTTAACATGTAGGGTAATATTGGTTTGAGGAGTAGAATTTAGTTTTAATTCAGTTATTGGAGTCTATTTTTTTTCCATGACATATCATCCTCTGTATCTTTGGAAGCATTAGTGGTGCAGTATTTCTTAAAATAATGTTCTGTTATAGTCTCTAGATATTCTTCTAGTCGTTGATGCTTACTCGCAGATTTTGATGCAGAACTTTTTTTTTTTTAAAGATTTTATTTATTTATTCATGAGAGAGAGAGAGAGGCAGAGGCAGAGGGAGAAGCAGGCTCCCCACGGGGCAGGGAGCCCGATGCGGGACTCGATCCCAGGACCCTGGGATCATGACCTGAGCTGAAGGCAGACGCTTAACCGACTGAGCCACCCAGGCGTCCCAATGCAGAACTTTCTTGATCTGACCATAAAGTGTCAACAAAAGGTGGTAAGACAGCAACTAGTACTCATATTCCTTCTTCAAATAATTCTTAAACAGTTTGTTAACTGTTGAGGAGTTGCCATTGTTCAGTCATTCCACCAAGATTGACAATAAAGCTTGTTCATGTGCCTACAGTGACAATTACCTCACAACTGTTAACTACACAACAGTAATTGTGAGTCATCTTAATTATAGACACATTAAAATGTGAAAACATGTACCTCTTGAAATTGATGAAATATGTTAATATTATAATACAGTTTACTCTAGAGAAGATCTGGGATTAAATAATTTTTATTGCATCTTATCCAAGACGCTTAAGAGCCTGAAGAAAACAGGAGGTCCTTATCTATAAAGGGATTGTATACATGGAATTCTCTTTCAGAATGAGCTCAGGAAATAGTCATAGAGAAAATCTGGTTTATTTCTTCTCTGTATTCATTTTTATTGAAACTGTGATTTTGTTAAAAAGACAATAAAAAATGTTTCACTATAATTTGAGTCAAGGAAAAGGGCAAAGCCATTAAAACAACTTGAACTGAATCAAAATCCTGCCTTTAATGAAATTTCAGATTGGAAGTTGGCTTTAAACTATGGAATTAATCTATTTTTGTCTTCAAGTAGTAATACTTTTTAAAATTACCAGACATTCCAAAAACTTGAGTAGGGTTCATCTTTATCTTTCCCTCTATTTTGTACTCGGTAAGAAAAAACCCTTATAAAAATTAGATCATAGCAGAGGAAACAAAAGTAGGAGAAATGAGCATTTTTACCCTCATCAGTCACTTCTGAACGTAAGGAAGTACTGTTTTGCACCTTTCCCAAGTGCCTTGTCTTGTTATCTGTGATAACCTGAAAACATATGACTTTAGGGAGAACTTGATAGTTGATAAGAGAAATGAGGAGGACACAGTGCCCAGGAGTTCTGACTTCTGGCCACATTGGTACCTGTCATCAGACCATAAATTTATGTAGTTGGAAAGAATTGTAGAGATCCTTTAGGCTTGGTGACCCAAATACAGAGGCCTGCAGAGGCCAGAGAGGTAATACAAATAAATGGAGAAGGCCAATTTCATGATCTTACCTATTTTTCTTGAAACACATGGTCCTCTCAGGATACGTATCTTTTCCCTACTGTTGACAGTATCATGAGTAGGGAGAGATATTTCTCTGACAAAAACAGTAGTGCAAGTGAAAAGATTTATGGCAGAGGTCGATAAACTCTAGCCCAGTAGCCAAATTCAGCCTGCTCCCTGTTTTTCTAAATCAGTTTGTTTTTCTTTTTTAGAATGCAGCAATATATGTTTGTTTATGTATTGTCTATGACTGCTTTCATGATATGATGACAAAGTTGTATACTTGTGACAGAGACCGTATGGCTCTCAAAGCCTAAAATATTTACTATATGGCCATTATTGAAGGAGTTTACCAACTTGAGGTAAATGGCAGCTTGCCCAGCCTCAGTGATGGGGAGATAGAGAGTGGTGGGGAAAGTGGCAAACTGGAGTGTGAGCTGTATCTTAGCAGATTGTTGTCTTGTGTGAATTGGCTCAGTGTTGCCAGACCTCATTTTATGAGAAGCTCAAAATTTGAATTTTATGTGAAATCTTCTTATCTCTAGAGATTGGTTCAAGATTTTAAATGCAATAATCCAAAACTTCAGAGTCCCCCCATATGAATTCAGGCTAGATTTGGCCCTCAGACTTTATGACTTAAGATCTTTTTTTCTTAATTTTTATTATTCTATTTTTTCTTTCTAGAAGTTGTATTGAATTGTTTTTTCTTAAAAACAAATCTGCTATTCTACTTTTTATCATTTCCTTATTCCTTTCATGTATTTTCAAACTTATCTTTGAGTATGGTTGTTTATAGTTTGCACCTGATAAGTAATTTTACTATTTGAAATTTTTGTGGATCTGCTTTCTGTTATTTCTGCTGCTTATCAGATTTCTGGTGCCCTCTTTCCTTAAATGCTTGGTTATCTCCAATTATAATATGTTCACTCTACCTGAAAAATATATTTGTAGGAGTAACTGGAGGCCTAGGATGAAGGCACTTTCTTCCTTAGAGGATTTTATTTGCTTCTCACAGGCATATAACATACTAAAGTCCCAGGCCAACTTCATCCAAGTTCAAGACTTCAGATTTCCTGAACCATGGAAAGTGGATTGTAAGAACATGAGAGAGTAGGTTTATCTTGAAGTTTGTTTACTGTGGAGAGATTCTTCTACTAATGTCTCACATTAATTTTTTTTAAGATTTTATTTATTTATCAGAGAGAATGAGCAAGAGAGAGCACAAGCAGGGGGAGCGGCAGGCAGAGGGAGAGGCTGGCTCCCCACTGAGCAAGGATTCCCGGACCCTGGAATCATGACCTGAGCCAAAGGCAGACACTTAAATGACTGAGCCACCCAGTGTCCCTAATGTCTCACATCAAATTTAAATTTCTATCTGCTATTGAAGCCAGCAAAATAAAAATAGAAATTTGTTGGAATTGGCAAATTCCCTTAAGGCAAAAGCAACTCTTTTCCTGCTTACTGCACTGGTTTTTTTTGTTGTTGTTGTTGTTTTGTTTTCCTTAAGTTTTATCCTGATTCCTGATTTTCTTCTAATATCTTTGGTGCTTCTATATTTTTATATATTTTATCCAGCATTTTTAGTTTTTAGTGGGAGGGCTATCTAAATAGTAACTCACCATTATCAAAAACAGAAACCTGATCTATTTCAACCCTCTCATTTTATAGATGAAGAAACTTTAGGACCAGAATGTGGAGTAAATTATTCAAGACCATACAAATAGCATTTTGTAATACTTGGATTAACATTTAGTTCTCCTGACCCCCAAATCAGAATTCTTTCTACCACCCATACTTTAATTTAGAATGCGAGTCAGTTATGCTGGCAAATGTTTAACAACTGGATTTCTAGAAAAAAATCTTTGATCATTATCTTTGTCAATTTCTGTGGTATAAATGCTCCCATCATGGCTAATTTGAAGCTACCAACTTGATAATACTGAGCGCAGAGTTGAGAAGAGATGCACACAATTGGCTCTCATGAGCTGGTATAACATGGCTCTAGCATCCTACTGTACCTAACTGAGAGATAATCGATGTTTTTTTTAAAAAAAACTCTATATGCCAGGTACTCTACTTATACCATCTGGTTTAATTTTCATGACAATATTGCAAGATTATTGTTATCATAATCATAATTTTATAGATAAGAAACTTGAGATTCAGAAGCTGCTCATTCAAAGTCACATTGCCAGAAATGGCAGAACCAATATTTGAAACCAGGTCTGTGAGATTTGTCAAAGCCAGTGCTTTTCCTGATAATCCAACATTATTTCATGAGTGGGATTGTAGACCTAGTATCTCCTAGTAAGGTGGAATAATTGGTGGCTTAGTGGAGACTTTCTTTTCTTCTTTCCAATGCATATCTGGTCCTGGTTTCTTGAGAGCATCTTTGCATCCATTTCTCCATCCTTCTCATCTTCTTTCCATCTATCCATCCATAAAATGTGCCAGACATTGTGTTAGGTTCTGGGATACAGAAATTAATCCGAGAGGTTAAAAGTCTCTGCTATAAAGAAGAACCATATTTAACATCCAAAGAATGTCAAGAATTTTGATACTTCCTCCCCCAGAGGAATAAAAAATTGACATTGTATTACAAAATCCATGGAGTTTTTTAAAGCTGAGAAATCAAAGTAGCCTAGCAAGGAAGCTGGTTGTTCTTTTCTCCCGTTTTCATAAATTCTCTATTTGTGAGAGGTTCCTACACTGAGAAAGAAGGAGCATATTTTAAAGTGACAGGTAGACAAACTAGCCTTCTCTTTCAGACTTTCCACTTCCAGCTGGAGGATGCCCCCTTTGACCTAGTTGGAGACCATTTAACATATCCATTTCAAAGGATAGGGACAAAGTTTTCTTTGCCCTTTCATCAGCTGCAAATTCTTAGTCTGGTTCCCCATTTTCAGTAACGATTTAATATAAATATATTTAAAATAATAATCGTGATCTCCTTCTGCCTTTCCCTTCACAGCTGTGACTTCCTACCTTGAGTTGCATCTGAACTGTGATTAATAGATATATTTAAAGAAACAGTCATTTCTCCTCTTTTTTTTTCTTCCTCACAGCTGTATTTTTCCTACCCTAGCAATTCCTCTCCTATACCTATTAGCCATACATGTTTTAATTCTAGACTTTCACAAGCATTTTTTAAAAATACTGGATCTTAATATTACGTTCTCTTCATGCTATACCATGCCCTTATACTACAGTTCCATCTTGAGATCAAGAAGGTGCTTTTTTTTTTCTTTTTAGATTTTATTTATTTATTTGAGATAATGAGACAGAACATGAGTGGGGGCTGGGGAGCAGAGGGAGAGGGAGAAGTAAATTCCCCACTGAGCAGGGAGCCTGATGTGGGGCTTGATCCCAGGACTCCAAGATCATGACCTGAGCTGAAGGCAGATGCTTAACTGACTGAGCCACCCAGGAGCCCTAGGAAGGTGCTTTAAACAGATATGTTCATATGTCTCAAGTGAGTAACAAAGTCCTATTGACAAATGCCTAGTGACAACAACTCTTCTTTGCCTTCAGCAAAGTCAATTTTCCATCTTCCTTCTGGTTACTGAAATGGAACAGGGTGAGATCTATAGTTCAGAGTGTCCTGAGAATTTTGGGTGCATGAGATTGTATTCTCTGTTAATGGAGCATTCTCCTTTTTGTGTCTTCTAAGCCATATATTTTTTAATTGAGGTCTAAATTCACGTAACATAAAATTATCCATTTTAAAGCATACAATTCAGTTTCACTTAGTGCATTCACAATGTTGTGCAACCATCACCTTTATCTAGTTCCAAAATATTTTCATCACTCCCAAAGGAGACCCCCATACCCATTAAGCAGTCATTCCTCATTTCCCCATTACCTCAGCTTCTGGCAACTATTAATGTGCTTTCTGTCTCTACAGAAGGGCCATAATTTTCAGATAGAAGTGTCAACAATGCTACTTATTTGAACAAACTTCTGAATGTGGTTTGCTCCAGAGCTGAGTGGTGAAGGTCTCAAAGCCACAACTATCTGGCAACACGCTGGCACTGCACTTTGTGCTCTTAGAGAATATCTTGGTGACTAATCCAATGCATGATGGATTGGACCTGGATGTGATATGGTCCAGCTTCCTTGAAACTCAGATTTAACATCTGACAATTTGAACCTTGTGAGAAAGAAAATTTCTGAATTCCTCCCAGCAATGCTTGAAGACCTAAAAACAGCATCAAGGAGAGTTTAAGTGAAGTCAACCAGAATGGAAGAAGACATCAAAATAGCATAGGGAAAACATAAAAACTGGATGGAGAAAGGGGGGGGGCATGCATACTGAAGACTTCTAAGTCCTAAGCACAGAAATCTTATAAGATCTCTGTACAAGGTCAAAACAAAAGGGGGAAGAAGTCTTTAGTTTCACTCCTCTTCCCTAGACTCAGTCATGACACTTGTGCCTCTTTCCTATTCATCTAAACCTAGAAGTGCATAAATTGTGGTGAGGGCTGGCCTTTGTTTTCCTTCCATTATAGTATTTCCCCTCTACCTGCCCCCCCCCCAACATGTATTCCCCAGGGCATTAGTTCTAGAGGGTTTTAATAGGTGTTATATGAAAATGGTTACATGATTTGTTCTCATTCATTTTCTCAGTCATTCATTTAACAAGTGTTTACTGAATTTCTCTGATATACTTAACATTGTTCTAGGTTCTGGGGATAAAAGGGTGAACAAAACAGACAAACCAGATTTGTCCATTAAAACAGTATTCCTTACTACAGGCCTTCCCAGGACCTAAATTTGATAAGACAGTGTGAATTGTGAAGCTTTAAGATGAATTTCAAAAAATTTTTCTAAAGGGATTTGACCACATGGAACTTGTATTCTTTAGAGACACTGCGGAAAATGCATTATTATTAAAGTGAAAAAAAGTCTCTTTTTCTGGATTTTTCCACTGCCGCTATAACCTGATTCCCCTAGTAGATCTCCCTTATTATTCTCTGTTAATAGAGAGGGAATATTGTTTTTTCCCTCCAGAGCAGTTAACTACAGTGTGAAATTAAATGTTTTTTTTTGGGGGGGGGTTACTTATTTATGCCTGTCTCTACTGCTTTATTGATAGACACTGTACCTGGCACCTAGTAAGCACCCAGTGAATAATTTGAATTTGTTGAATGAATTGAAATAATAACTTCACTTATCTATCACCTCCATTAATTTTACCCAATGTTTGAGCTCCCCTTTCTCTCAATTTTTTCATTTCTCTAAGATACAGGGGCCTCATAGAACAATACTGGGCAGGTTAACTACCACATGTAAGGGCTGCATATAAGGGCACATTTTTGTTGGGTTTGGTAGCCAGGTCCATACTGTGAGCCACTATGCTCTAACATTTGTATCAATAATATGCTTATACTCTTGGAGGTGTAATGCTCTCGTATTCTTAGAGCAGAATCAACTTTCGTGGCACTACAACATTAACTAGGAAAAGCAACTGCATTTTTGAGTGTTCCAATGACCAGATATTTCACAAAATACTCCAGCTCTTAAGGCAAGAGAACATTTTAGGAGTTATTTTTTCATGATTTTTCTGAGGTGTATGAAGGATTGAATTCCAGTAGTCTTACTCCTGCCTCCCACACTCATTAACCACTAGATTGTATTGCCTCAGGACATTTGTAGTCAGTTCCTAAAAGGAAGTGGAGGACACATGACAGCATGACAACATCTGGCAAGGAGAATGGACTTCATGGGAACAAGGTGACTGGCTGAGAAGGGCAGAATGGATTGGAAGGTTATTTGAATGGTGGCTTCCATTTTAAGGATGATGGAGCTGAATCTCATTGAGGTGCTGCCTGGATCATGGACACACGGCTAGCTAATTATTTAACTATTGGTAGATCAGAGCTTTTCAAATTCTGCACATACAAAGCAATCTAGAAGGGCCCAAGATTCTGCATTTCTAATAAGCTTCCAAGTGAAGCTGATGCTTTAACTAGGAAGGTAGCGGTGTACTCTTAATCTTCAGATAAGAAATAATGGTTATCTTTTATGGATATTTTGTATAAATGGGTAAATCTGTCTACACTCCTTTCTGAATACAGTCTTTTTTTTAAATTTTTTATTATGTTATGTTAATCACCATACATTACATCATTAGTTTTTGATGTAGTGTTCCATGATTCATTGTTTGCATATAACACCCAGTGCTCCATGCAGAACGTGCCCTCTTTAATAACCATCACCAGGCTAACCCATCTCCCCACCCCCCTTCTCTCTAGAACCCTCAGTTTGTTTTTCAGAGTCCATAGTCTCTCATGGTTCATCTCCCCCTCCAATTTTCCCCCCTTCATTCTTGATTGAAGTAAAGGAGAGAGAATATAGAAACAGGGTCATTTTATCTCAGAAGAGGGATCTCAGGAAAAGCCACACAGCAGCTTGAGAGCACTGAATTTTCTGAGTATGGGTTTATAGAGGGAAGCCAGACACCAGAAGAGATACCCAGAGAGCCCTGTAGAAACAAAACAAAACAAAACAAAACAAAACAAAACAAAACAAAACAGCCTCCTCTCCAAACTAGATCCAGTCTGGGTTATGACTGAGGACACACATTAAGGCACGGTTGTAAACAAGTATCTTGTGGCATGCTAAATGTATGTAATGTACTTAATACATTGCCTAGTGTATTTGATTAGAGCTACCATAAAAAAATATCACAGACTGAGTGGCTTAAATAACAAATTTATTTTTCACTGTTCTGGGGGCTGAGAAGTCTAAGATCAAGGTGCTGGCAAGGTAGGTTTCATGCTGAGGTCTTTTCTTTTGGCTTGGAGGCAGCCACCAGTTTGTTGTATGCTCACATGTCCTCTTCTTTGTGTGTGTATGGAAAAAGAGATCTCTTGCTGTCTGTTCCTCTTCTTACAAGTTCACCAATTTTCTCAGATTAGGACCTGACCCTTACGATGGCATTTTACTTTAATCACCTCTTTAAAGGCCCTGTCTCCATGTATAGTCAGAGTAAAGTTTAGGGCTTCAAAATACGAATTTGAAGGGGGGGAACAATTCAGTCTATAAAGCCTAATATACAGTAGGTAATCAATAAATTTCAGGTAGACAAATATCTTTAAGGGCGAGGACTGTGCCTCATGCATCTTCACATTACCACACATATTGGCACACATAGTGGCACATAGTAGGTATTTAATAAATATTTGATAGGTAAATTAATAGCACCCTGGGAAGGTTGGTGAAACAGAGATAGCACATTGTATAGTTTGGAAACTCAATACCAGTACCTACAACACTGAGAGCAACCTTTATGGAGCACAATGTGTAAGGACTTTTCACACTCGCACTTAGTAGTAAACACCCTGTCCACCAAGGTCATCTTTAGTCAGAACGGCAATAGATAATCATCTCAGAGAGTGGATTGCCTCCAATTTACTTTTACTAGTTATCTGTAATGTGTTCCTTTGGGTCCTTAGCAATATGTCATCTTTGAAAATGTTTTCAGTAAGTGAAAATAAAAATATGCAATTGACCAATGCAAAATATGCATTGGTCAATTGGTTCTTGGTAGAAACTGAACCAGTGTAAAACATTGTTTTCTTTCCTTCCTCCATGGCCCAAATCATGCAGGATGCAATGACATAGTACTTCATTTGCATGGAGAGAAACTCTTGAATACTATCTTTTGGTAAACATGCCCAGTAATCCTCCTGGGCCACATGAGCAGCCAGGATTTAATTTTTGATACCAGCCGAACCTGATTTCTGGAATAGCTCTGGATATGCCTTCCTTTTCTTCCTCTTAGGAGACTGAGCACCATTTAACAATTGCCCCTTTGCTGATTCATCAGGAAAGGCTATAGACTCCTACCCACCCACAAATACTTCCATATTTCCGCTGAATTCAGGAATGTGAAGGAGGGGCTGTTATGTTCACACCTTCTCCAAAGGAGAAGACTCAAAGTTTAGGAAAGGATTCTGATTCTCTGTGAGAGAAAGGAATAGGAATAGGAATGGGGGGAATTCCATGTATTTTTTTTCTCCTAACTTCTAAAGGAGGCTCTTTCCCAAGCTGTCTCTCCAGATTTATTTATTAGTATAATAGGCTTTTAACTAGACAGGATAATTTTGGGGGCAAGGGAAGTAGGATTTTCCGATTACGTGTACCACACCAGGAGAATTTCAAAAACTTGGAGGGAGTGTTGAGGGTTAGAGCAGAGTGTGGCCATAATTTTAGTTTGCCAAGACATGAAAACGTATACACATAACTAACATCTGCTACAATTAGCACTTCATAAGAGAAAGGGCATTTTAATATAATAAAGTGGACAGTTCTTTATAAGAAGTAAAAGTTGGCAAACATACCATACTGGCACATGCATGTGTGCACATACACACACATGGATGCTCACTCATGGGCATCATCCTTATTTTTCATTTTTTTTGTGAACTTGTTAGGATTTAATCTTGGACAGCACTGATCAGGGCTATGTAATTTCTAAGGTTACTTGAGATCTAAGATTCTACAATTCATTGAGTTATCCTAATATCAAATCACCCTCCTTTTAGTGCCCCTCATGAATACATTGGGCAGAAGAGTCTTGACATACAGAACTATAACACACAGACATGACCAAGCATGGCACAAAGAAGTAAAAAATGGAAAACATGTAAAGAAATTGCATTACTCCACTGGTGTACCTCACCCTGGGCCTAGGTCTTTATTTTTGCCAAGACACAAATTCATTCACTCAACAAAGCATATAATTGACCATTTTCAAGGTCCAATGGATGTGCAATTTCATAGATGTTGCTTCAAGTTAAAAGCTTTGCTCAAGCCTGTAATGTGGCCAGAGCCAGAGCAAGTTTCATCTAATGGAATTTCATGAGAAATTTATAAATGTGATTATTATAACAATAGGAATGTAGAAATATACCTTTCTACATTTTACCTATAAAAGTAGAAATATACCTTTCCTACTTAAGGTATTTAAAAACTCATTGCATCTGATCTGGCTTCCCTTCAAACTCTTTCTAGATGCTTTTTCTTTACTTCGTTCACACAGATACATTACTACCTTTTTCCCAAAGGCCCTAATCTGATAATTATGTACCGTCTGCAAGAACATCATTGTTGTCATTCACCTCCGCAATGAGATAGTGAATGACTGACTAAATTCAGGCATTCTCCTGCTGCATTATCATCCATAGTTAGTTTCTTAATTAGTCTTTGCCACTAAATACCAGGAATCATACTGTGGTTCTCTCTGGAAGAACTCTTGTAATCTTCCTGCTCTGTTTGTGTCCTTGGCCATAACATTCTTGAGCTTATTGTCATAGTTATTTAGTGAGGTTTCTGGTAGTGGACATTTCCTGTGTGTGGAATGTGTGTTAAATGACCAGCTGGCTCGGAAGTACAAGAGCTCAAAGTCTCATCTGAACCAAGTTGTGAAATTATTACCCGTTTGCATGGGAGATTTCGCTATGGAAGTTTTATAACTATTCTAATTCCATGTGGTCAGATTTTCCTGACCAGTCCAATCCTTTTAGAGATTGAAAATTGCAAAGAAGATGCTTAGTGAGAGGAAGGTACAAGGAGATGACTCATGCCAGTTTGCCCTGGACTAGGGTGTGTTGGCAGCTAATGTGGTGATATGATGAAAGGATGTGGAAAATGAAGGCTCAGCAATTAATGATGATGTGGTATATACTCTTAGGAATCAATGAAGTTGAGTTAAATTGTTCTGATCAATACAGTTACGGGATCATTGACTTGAAAGATTCCCAAAGAGCTCTATAGAAGGATCTTTGCAGGACTTCTTAGAATGCACCAATACTTTTGAGCAATTGTGGGTCAAGCAACTTTGTCAAAAAGAATAAGAGGATTTAGGTGCCTCCTTTCAACAGCACATCCCTCCAAAAGCAGTATGTGAAAAAGTGGGAATATGGGTTGGAATAAGGTAAAGAAAAGAATTTCAAGGTAAGAGAGAAGAATGAGGACTCTATTAGAGAATTAAGTAAGGATCCAAAAGTAAGAGTAGTTGGAGAAGTCAGGAGTTTTAAAGAATAGTTTCTAGTGTCTTAAAACAATAAAGTACCAAAGATCAGATAAGAATAACATTTTTTGGTGACCAAAATAGGAAAATGTGCTTAGTTAAAATTATAAAAGTAGAAAACTATGTCCTGAGTGTAAAAATAAAGATGAGATGAAAGACCATCAGCAAAGCTTTATTTGACAGGAAATGCAGTGGAAGAGATGGCAGCACATGTGTTTAGCGTTTCAGAGTGTACAAGGCACTTATTCATATATTATCGCACTTGATTCACATTGTCATCCTGGGCAGCAAAAGGATAACTAAGATTTTTCTTCACTACAGGAACCTAAGATTTGGAGAAATGAAGTAAACTTTCTCAAGGTCACAAGGCTAGTGAGTGGTTGGCCAGTAATTTCATTTTCCTGAATCAAAGGCTTTTATGCATTCCTCTCTGCCATACTGGAAATCTGGAACTTTATTTTTTTTGTTTCAGTTGTAGTCTCTCTCTTCTGAGTGGATGTGCCATATTCTACACCAGAGGTAGACAGACTTTTTCTCTGAAGAGCCAGAACATATGTTCTTTGTTCTAACTACTCAACATAACCTCTGTAGTCTAAGGTAGGCATAGACAATATGTAAATGAATGGATATGGCTGTGTTCCAATAACACTTTATTTGCAAAAACAGGTGGTAGGCTGGATTTGGATTGTGAGGTATAGTTTGCTGACCCCTTTCTGCACCATAAAATCCCATGAATCTTCTTCTTGTCCTCATGTAAGAACTCCTAAAATCCTCCCACTCTGTATTGTATATATAACTTTCCTACCTAGACAATTTTGGCTTCTTTAGGTCAAGGATCACATTTGGCTTACCCGTGTACTCGTAATTCTTAGTGGTGTCTAGTACACACAGTGTGTTTGACAATTATTTGTTGAATGAGAGTTTTCTATACTAGATGCACATATTTCCCCCTTCTTCTGCCTCTGTTCTTCCTAACTGCCTGTCCAAACACTTTTTTCTTCATTTGGCATATTTTATTTTGCAAAGATGACTACAACAATAACTCTGGTCCTACATGCTCTTCTTATAATGTAATGTTGACACTCTTCCCATCAAGAGTAAGGAGCCTATGTTCCCTCCTCTTGTATATGGGTGAGCTTGAGACAACAGCAGCAGTGATGTTATTTAATTTCTGAGGCTAGGTCCTAAAAGGCAATACAACTTTCATGTGACTCTCTTGCAACCTTGAGCTACCATTTAAATAGTCTGACCTGACGTTTCCATGCTGTGAGGAAGACCGGGTTTAGCTCACATGGAATGAGCTCAGGGAGAGGACCTGAGACTACCTGGAGAAATAGAGATGTTTGGCCAGCCCCCACCTATTTTAATTTCTCTCACCCCTACTACAATTATTCCAGCTCCATACAGTTGCATGAGAGCCCCAGAAGCCCAGGTAAGCTCTTCCTGAATTTTTGACCCAAAGAAACTGTGAGATATAATAAGATAATTGCTGTCTTAACCCACTAAATTGTTTGCAACAATGTGTAACTGGAGTACCTCTCTCCTCCCTTTCACTCTTCTTTTCCTAGGAAGGTGGTGTCCATAGGAGTTAAAGATGATGACTCAGGTTGTCTTCTTTGTTTCAGTCTCAACTTTCATACTTTCTAACTATGGGGCATTCTGAAAGTTGCTTAACCTCAGCATCTCCATTTCCCTATCTGTAAAATGAAGCTAATGAAGATAATATTTTTTGTCTCAGAGGGGAGGTGTTATAAGTATCAAAGAAGCTAATGCATTTGGAGTCTCTAGAATAGTGGTTGACCAATAGTAAAGCTCTAGGACTATGTATTATTATCACCCCATGTCTTTTGTTATTCCCAATTCTTTAAAGATGGGATAATGGAGGGTATATAGGTAAGTTGGTAATAGAGGTGCCATCCTGATGACTTTCAAATAGAAACTTCCAGTATTGACCATGTCATTGCATTCCAGATGTATACATCCAAGGACCTACTTGCCTTATAGCAGTCTCACAGTATTCCAACTTTAATATTGAAGGAAGAGGGCGCCTGGGTGGCTCAGTTGGTTAAGCGACTGCCTTCGGCTCAGGTCATGATCCTGGAGTCCTGGGATCGAGTCCCGCATCGGGCTCCCTGCTCAGCAGGGAGTCTGCTTCTCCCTCTGACCCTCCCCCCTCTCATGCTCGCTCTATCTCATTCTCTCTCTCAAATAAATAAATAAAATCTTTAAAAAAAATATTCAAGGAAGAATTATTCATTATTCATTCCCATCTCATTCCAAAGATATACACCTAACTTCTTGTTACATAAATAGTTCTAGTATCTATCTATTAGGTAGGAGTCACCCATGATCTTTCCAATTCCCACTCCTTCTGCATTGAATCCATGACTGAAGCTGATTAGTTCTATCTCCAGTGTATCTCTTATAGGTTTATATGACTTTCTTCCTTTTTGCTATTAATATCTGAGTCCAAATAATCATTTTTATTCACTTGGATATTGAAATTGCTTTGTAACAGAGCTTCTTATTTTTTTTCCTATTCCCTCTGCTTCATAGTAAAGTGAATTAAAAAAAAACTGGAATATAACATAGTACAGAAGTGAAAAAATCATAAAGGTACAGTTCACTAAGTGATAACAAAGTGAATATAATCTTAACCAACACCTAAGTCAAGAGATAAAACACTACCAGAATCCTAGGCGCCTCTTACCCCTAATACCCGCCTATCATTATTCTTTTCTTCCTCTCCAAAGAAAACATTATCCTGACTTCTAATGCTATAAATTAGTTTTTCCCATTGATATTCACATGAATGGAATAATAAATATATACATATTTATATGCCATTATATCTGGCTTCCTTTGTTCAACATTGTTTATTATGTTTATGAAATTCAACTATGTATAGCAGAAGCTTGACCAGTTCCATTGTTCTATAGTATTTCAATGTATAAATATACATTAATTCTGTAATCTAATTCACTGATAATAAACCTTTGGTTTGTTTTCATTTTGGTGCTATTATGAAAGATGCTACTAGAATTGTGTGTGTGTGTGTGTGTGTGTGGTGTATGTTCATGCAAACATGCATACTTGCATGTGCATATACATATGTATTTTGGTTGCATATATACCTAAAAGTGGAATTTCTAGGTCATAAGGTGTTCATATGACACTTTACATTTTTTAAAATTTTTTATTGTTACGTTAATCACCATACATTACATCATTAGTTTTTTGATGTAGTGTTCCACGATTCATTGTTTGTGTATAACACCCAGTGCTCCATGAAGAATGTACCCTCTTTAATACCCATCACCAAGCTAACCCATCCTCCCACCCCCCTCCCCTCTAGAACTCTCAGTTTGTTTTTCAGAGTCCATCGTCTCTCATGGTTCGTCTCCCCCTCTGATTTCTCCCTCTTAAATTCTTTCCCTCCTGCTATCTTTTTTTTTTAACATATGATGTATTATTTGTTTCAGAGGTACAGATCTGTGATT
>NC_138372.1:134209979-134228460 GCF_054177405.1 Leptonychotes weddellii
TTGAAAGAGCATCATAGGAAGTCAGTGAGAGAATACACCATTGATAAGTAGTTTATTTGTTACCATATATTATGTGATTTTAGTACTGTACAATTAAGATTCTTTTAGTATAGTAACAGCAAGCTGGATTCCAGTGGCTTACATTTCTTTATTGTATTAGTTTACTATTTCTGCTATAACAAATTCACCACAAATTTTAGTAGATTAAAACAGTCCAAATTTATTTTCATATGGTTCTGGAGGTCAGAAGTCTGAAATGGGTCTCATTGGGCTAAAATCAAGGTATTGGCAAGGCTGTGTTTCTTTTGTAGGCTCTAGGAGAGGATTTGATTTTCTTGCCTTTTTATGCCTCCTAAATGCTGTCTGTATACCTTGGTTCATGGCCCCGTTCCTCTAACTTCAGAAGCAGCAATAGCAGGTCATTCTCCTGTTACCATGTTCTGGTTCCCTCTTTTGTGTCTCTCTTGTGATCACATTGGGCCTCCTCAGATAATCCAGATTAATCTCCCCATCACAAGGTCAGCTTAATTCCTCATTGCTATGTAACCTAACATATTCATCATTTGTGGAGTTTTAGGACATGGACATCTTTGGGGACCTCTATTCTGCCTGTCACTTTTATATATACCTCGTGGTTTTACTTCTTAGGTATTGGTTCTGTTTTCAGACCTGATCTTGTATTTGCAAGATGTCTTCTAGCAGCTCCTAGTATGCATCTTCATGGCTTCATACCTAGCAGAATATAGTGAACATCTTTGTCTTAACCATTCTCAGCAAAGGTATTGATGTTTGCTGTGAGTAGACCTGTAAAGGATGCATCATGGCAGCCAGTGAAAGAGGTGCTGATTGGCTTAAGCCCCTAATTGGACCTGAGAGCATGGGAAGAATGAATCAGTCACAGTTGAATTGAGGAATTTGATGAGAATTTTTAAAAAGGAATTATTTGTGAAGGTCCAGGCAAGTGTAAGAAAACCAAAAGGAAGATCATAATGTTTGTGGCCAGTCAGAGCATGGGTTGTCAATATCCCTGGGCCTGAAAGTATGATGGAAGGGAGTATTTGCCAATGCCTGGAGACAGGCCACATGGAGAGGGTCACCCGACAGGAGCTGACTCCTTTAGTGTGGAGAATACAGCCAGCCCATGATAACCCTATAGGGAGGGAGCTGGAGAAATGAGAATTCTGATGACCCCATCCTCCCTCCTATCTGCTATGCTCTCAAAGTTGGGGAGGGAGAGCTTGTGGTGGAGTTTCTACTGGCTAATGTAGGAGTGCTCAGCAGAGTGGGAAGGTAGAAGAGAGGATCAAGAGAAGAAGTGGAGACTCAGCCTAATCACTATGCAAAAGTCAGAATTGTTGGAATAAGAGGGACAACACCCAATGCAGGTGGAATGAAAGCCTTTGAATTCATTAAAGGTACAAGTGAACTAAAGTTCTATATAGCCATTTGCTTGTCTTTTTTTTTTTAGGTTCAAGTTTTTATTTAAATTCCAGTTAATACAGTGTAATAGTAGTTTCAGGTGTGGAATTTAGTGATTCAACAGTTGTATACAACGCCCATTGCTCATCACAAGTGCCCTCCTTAATCCCCATCACCTATTTAACCCATCCCCCTACCCACCTCTCCTCCAGTAACCCGCAGTTTGCTCTCTGTACTTAAGGGTCTGTTTTATGGTTTGCCTCTCCGCGCCCCCCGCCCCCCCACCGCCACATAGACATTTTCCATCACACTTATTCAACCTTGTTGATAGAATTTACTGTAGAAATGTTCTTTGGCTGACAAGTCTTTTGGTCACCTTCATATCTTTACTGAACTCCACATATAGGATATAAAATATATTCTTTATGGACCAAATATGTGAAGAATTTTCTAGAACAGTTTGACAAGAATAAAGGAAACCTTTCAATTAAATATACTAAGTACATTAAGCACCTATTCTGCTCAAAGCAATGTGATAGGCATTGGTTGGGAGGATTTGGGGAAGGTTAGGGTCAGGGTTAGGGATATTGGAGCTGCTGGTGTTAACACTACAACACAAACTCTTTCAAACCTTCAAGGCCTTTCTTCACTGTTTTTTTTGCTTCTAAGATGACCTTGACCTTTCTTCTCTTCATCCTTCCAGGCCCACCTCACTGTCCCTTGCTCAGTTAAGACTTTCAAGAATGACCCCCCACCTCAACAGAATGAAATAGCTCCTAAGTCTGTACTCCACAGCGTGGCATACACATGAAAATAATAACACTCATCACACTGTCGTAACCTTGCTTAAGTGGCTGTCTCCTAGCTAGACTTAAACAGCTCTAGCAATAGAGTCTATGACTTACTCTTCTCCCAGAGAGGTACTGTAGGCCACAGAGACCTTGGAGAGCCTTTTGAGGGGATTCCTGCTGGGTGTGATGGGATAAAGTTTGTTCATAACAGAAAAATGTGATGGAATAATTTTCAAAAATATCAGTCAACGTTGCCCCTGCACCATACACATTTCTTCTCTTTGTCCTTCCTTTTGATTCAAGGAGCTTTAAACATTTCTGTGCTTATCAGCTTAGTGGTGGGGTGGAGGGGAATCTGACAGACAAAAAGTAAGAATTGGAGAGAAATGGAAGACTGTGAATCAGATGTCATAACCTTCAGTGAGGTGAGGGGTGATCAAGTGGTCAACGAGGTCAGAAATCATGTGAAGTCAGGAGTGGGATAGCAGGATATCATCAGCGTCAGGGGCACAGTGATGTTACTTGAGAGTGAAAGAGTAACAGTTTTGAGGTAACAGTGGCTGTGAAAACAAAGTCAAACCTCATAATTCAAGCTACAGGCTCCTTGTCTATAATGACATATGAACAATTTTTAACTTGTGTTAACTTGTGTTCCTATCCTCCTCTGTTCTGTCACCATGGGATATTCTTTCCTGTAGGTTTTCCAACAGGCTCTTACATATTGCCTTATCCCTTTCTCCTGTAGTTTTTTCATCAGAAGTATACACCAACACAAGATAGTGAGTAGGTTTTTCAATCTTCTATTTTGCTATTTCCTGTAGTTCTTCCTGCAGGGAGGAGAAGAGTAGAGAAGAGTAGAAAGGAAAGCAGCCTCATTCTTCCTGCTGGAAGTTCTCACCCAAAAGAAAGGGAAGAAAGTTAAGCTATCCATACCTGGTTTCTCCTTAAGTTCTCCCCTCCAACCCCCAGCGGTGAAAGGTGAGAGAATGTGGAGAGGGACTAGGAGTGTCACCTTAACTCAGCTCCTTCCATGTGCAAGAAGAACTCCCTCCTGCAGTGGCTGCTATAATGTGCTGCCCAGAAATCTACAGGATGGACACACCATTCCCCCAGGTTCTGGAACTGTTGTCTGCTGAAAGACTATGGCTGATACCCATCCCCCCGCCCCCCGCCCCCCGCCAGGAATTGTCCTCCTCTATAGGGGAGTTGCCTTGTCCAAGGTTATGCTTCCTCTCCAGGGAGAGCTCTCACCTGGTGAATGTTTGATTCATAGGACAAAGGCCTGATCCTCTTCCCTCAACTGAAGGCAGCTCTGCAGGGCCTCCCCAGTGTCAGAGCTCCCCATGGCACTGACTGGTGTCTTTGTTGCAACTGCATGCCAGTTCACATTCTGTCTTTCTACGCTACCTGTCTTCACAGTTGTTGCTGCGAACACTTCCCAAAATAGCTTTCTGCTCGCAGATCTCTGTCTCAGAATCCCCCATTTCCAGGGAATCCAACCTGTGGTATTGCCTACATCAGTCGTTTTTATATCAGAAAAATGCAATTATCTTATTTCTCTGTCCCTGTCTATCTCTCTCTCTCTGCCTCTCAGGTCAGAACTCACTCAATTCCACACTAAATGCAATCAAGATAATTTCATAGAGGAAGAAAATGTTATGAGCTCTAGTTTCTCTTCCTCCTCCTCCAATATCAGGAAACATCCAATTCAAAGTCCTAGGATTTTAAAGGAAGGGGAGTTTTCTATAATTACATCCTTGGGAAGAAGACAAGGAATATGTTTGTAAACAGGCCTCGCTCCAGCTTCCATCTTTTTGTAGATATTGGTGCATAGACACTGAGTGATAAGCATATAATGATATCTGGTACCTGTATGCTGCTGTGAGTATTGAATAACCATTTTTCATAGTTGGATTTTAATCAACACTGAAACAGCATGCCCAGGATTTTAGCTTCCAGCATAGACATACCTACATCCCTGATGATATTACCCTAAAGGAAATTCCATTTTAATATCACATAGTGAAGTACATGTTACACTTTAATATGTAAGATATATAAGCCTAACATCTCTAAACTCTCAATCAGAGGTAGTTAATGCGTTTGTCCTAAAATGATGTGAATGTAGGGTAACTTGTGACCCACTATGTAGCCATTAATGCTAAACTCCTTGCATTTTTGCCACCAGCTCCTCTCAGGGTCCCATTGATACAAGGAAATGGATATAGTGGGATGAATCTGACACGGAGCAACCTTGGTGGGTCTTCGCTATTTCCAGATGATTTAAAGTATCCCCAGGATCCCAAACTCATCTATTAAATGTTCTCAGTTCCCTGGATCTTCACAATAACTGATCAAAGTGGGACTTATTCATCCAGGCGACCAGCTCTTAGAAGAATTTTAAAGAAGCCCCCTATCCTCCTCAAAGGCCTGTGAAGCTGTTATTGAACCTCTCAGCTGTCATGATAGCACTTCCCCATCACTAACTACTAGGACCTTGGCTGGAACCGACCCCTTGTTCCTTTCAAAGCAGGCTTCCCTCATTATCAAGGGTGAGCCTTGCCTTTCTCTTCTTTCTCTTCCTTGACTGGCTCTGATAACTGAAAAGAGTAGGAATAGTGGTCAGATTCTGTCTGTTGAAACTTAGAAAGCATTTCACTTAGAATAAACCCAGTTTGTTCTTTATCTGTCTTACATTTTCCTACTTGAATTTCTTTCTCTGGCAGTGGTTTCTATATCTTTAAACACAAAACTGTTCTCATTCCCTTCTAGTAAGTAGGTAGGAAATTATTTGATGCTACCTCTGCCTCTCAACATTCTTAAGCCTGGCCTAGAGCACAGGTGCAAATGTTACTATGATTGGTGGAGGGTCTGCTTTGAGCCCAGACACTGCCAGCACTCCGATCATCATTTTTAGCAATATCTTTGTTGAGGTTAATATACAGCTGTACAAATTGTTAAAATATTGAATAAAGTCCATTTACAATTAGCAAATGGATGATATTCTATGTCCCTCCCCCAGCCTCCATCTTCTTTACCTCCCTAGCAGCATAAACACCTCTCCCTAGATTGCCCCCTCCCAACATTCCCACAATGCAATAACTGAAGGGTTAATGCCTTGAACAGCAGAAGACCCCTGAGACCCTATTCCAGTGCTATTCTTGGTACCACTTGTAGTGGGTTGAATAATGTCCCCACCAAAATTCATGTCCATCTGAACTTCAGATTGAGACCTTATTTGGACATAGAATTTTTGCAGAAGTAATTAGGATGAGGTCATACTAGAATAGACCAATAATTAGTGTCCTTGTAAGAAGGGGACACGCAGAAACACACACAAGGAAGAATGCCATGTGAAGACTTAGAGACAGATATTGGAGAGATGCAGCTACAAACCAAGGAGCATCAAGGATTGTTGGGAGCCACTAGATGCTAAGAAGAGGTAAGAAGGGATTTTTCTCTAAAGATTTCAAGGGAGCATGGACTTCTACCCTCCAGAACTTTGACAGAATAAGTTTCTGTTGTTTTTTTAAAAAGATTTATTTATTTATTTTAGAGAGGGTGGGTGGAGAGCGCACAAGCAGGAGGGGCAGGGAGAGGGAGAGAAAACCTTAAGGAGACTCCATGCTGAGCATAGAGCCCAATGCAGGGCTTGATCTCCTGACTGTCAGATCCCAACCTGAGCCTAAACCAAGAGTTGGATGCTCAACTGACTGTACCATCCAAGTGCCCCCAAATTTCTGTTGTTTTAGGCCACCAAGTTTGTGATGATTTATTATGGCAGCCATAAGAAACTAATTTACCACTCTGATTAATGCCTGTACCGTTTCAGTTATGAAATAATATGAATTTCAATCCAAGTTGTATGTCCTAGTCAACATTTCAAGATGCCTATGTTTTTACTCTTTTGTCCTGTTAGCAATAGGATCAGTAGACCAGCAAACTTCCTAACAAATTGCCTTTGATTCACTACTTTGCTGGTACATCTAGCCTAGAACTGCATATTCTAATTCATTTTAATTAGAATTACCTTCTTCCAGGCCCATCATACCAGGATAAATTCCCATGAGTACCATTTTGTAGAATGGGTTGATTTCTATCCTGTTGTATTGTTCTTCTAGCAATCTAATGCCTGTCCTAAATAATGCTGCAGAGATGAGAGAGAAATATTTGGCTCTAGGCTGTGGGTGTACCAAGCTCATGGTATAATGTACATTGCACAGATTCTCAGGTTCCTAACTCGATGAGCTCCAACTGTAATGGAGCTGGTTCTTTACTGTCCTGGCTCCAGAGGACATCTTGAGCTGGCTCTGCTCAGCGCCCAATTGGGTCCTGAGGACTTCTTTTCCCCAACACCATTTTACTTCAGCAATTTTAAAAAGACTTATAGGTGTCCTAAGAAATTTCAAGGGAGTAATTTCTTCAGATGTGGATTGGCATCACTTCTGTTTGATGCTTACTAGAAAAGTTTTAGATATAGTCAAAGTGCAGTCCTTTGCAAGTATCTGTGTAAGGGTTAGCTAACCTAGACCCTACAACAGAGAGAATGCTCTTTGCAATGAGGGCTGGGCTGGTCTGGATACTAACTCAGCTCCCACATGGCTCCTGGCTGCTCTAGCAAGCCCTCCACCCAGCCCTTTGTTAAAATAGTCCTTGTTGCTGGCAAACAGCCTACCCACCTTTCTGTTCTTTTTACCTCTTTGTCTGTTTCATCTCCCACGTCTTTGTTTCATCTGGGGCACCTTTGTCTGATGGGCAGAAAGTGCTCTGCACTCTCTCTCTTTTTCTCTCTCTCTCTCCTGATGTTTCTCTCAAACATTTTATTTGTCCACAGAAAACTTTTTTTTTCTCCAAGGGCTGAGGCTTTTGCAAAGAGTGCCAGGAAGAATCCTTTTGCTTGCTCGCTTTCCCATGATTTCATGAGGGCAGAATGGCCTAGCTGCTGTGCAGGGAGAAGATAAGGAAGAAAATTGTTTTATATCCCTTATATTTTCAAAAATACCTACCACATTGAAAGTATTCTAAAACTCTTTTACAATTAACCCACAATTTTCAAATACGATTTCCCAGACCCATGAAACACCTTCCAGACAGATGTATGAGTGACCTATGGACTATATAGACTGAAATCCTGTATAATGTGATGAGGTTCTAGATGTGGCCTCTTCAAGGGCAGGTGTGGCATCTGTTTCATTAACTTGGGACAACACCCAGCACATGTGGGTTCTTAAAAATGCTTCTGGTGTCTCTGGAGTTCCTGGGCCTGGGTCCACAGCCCTATGAATCTGGGACAGAGATCTGTTTCCTTTTTTTATGAAAGATAACTAACAGTTTGGGGCCAGCCACAGCATCTGAGCAGACTGGGAAAGTCAACAGGAAATAAAGATGAGTGATACCAGCCTCACAACTTTTAAGAAGGGAAAATCTCCTTTGCTGTGAGAATTTCATCTCTTTATCTCAACCCAATGTACAATTAGTATCTTATTCCCAGATTCTAATGTGAGACATCTATCACTAAACCTCCAGGGATGTTGCTCTCCTTTCCTCCAAGTGGGAGGTGGAGTGTCTCTGGTACACGGATTATGGAGTCATTACAAATGGCTGCATGGCCTTGCAGCTGTGTAAGGCTTTCATTGCTCTTCCCAACCTTATCTTCTCTTGCTTCTTCCTCCCTGTAGCTATTACCTTACTTTTCCTTTTAGATCAAACAGCAGCAGTCTTTCCTCTTGGCTTTCAGGATCTCTTTCTACTAACCCCTGTCAGCAGCTAAAATCCACGTAGGCAAAAAGTCCAACTGAGTAGAGACGATGATCCCAGCTCGATACAGGCCACATATGGCCCATTTCACCCGCCCCTGCCCCCGACACACACATAAGTCCTGTCGTAGACTGCAGGGGGAACTGCTGAAACTCTGCAGTTTACTGCAGCTTGCAGGATGGAAAAAGGATTATAGAACCATCTTTTATAACCTCCTCTGAATTGATCTGGTATTTCGGAAAACATAATTTTTGCCTGACAGAACAAATGCATGAATGTAAAAGAGGAGATCTCACTTTGGTCCTCTGTTACTGGGTCATTCTGTCCCAGCTTTACATGGCAAGCCTTTTACATTCGGATCTCATCCTAGACTCTTACTATCAAGGAAAATTTATATTAAAAAAAATCACTGATCTCTCTATAAATTGTGTGGACAGGTTTGGACAGCCATGGTCGTCCTAATCCTTCTCAGGGTTTTTATTTCATCTTCGGGAGCTCTGCTTCCAGTGATAAATCTGAGATGGTTCTGCCATTTGATGTCTGACACCCCACTGCTAACACAGACATAGGAATAATATAGGGGCTGTTGGTGTGCTCCACCCCCTTGAGTTGTTAATCCTCCACCTACTCTCTTTTTTGTCATTGGCACTAAATTTAGTTCTCAAATCTTCCCATTTTTCGTTTTGGGTTAATGTTATCTTTTCTTCAGTGTAAAACCATTTTATTATCCACAAACCTCCGCCACTTAAAACAAAAATTCAACATTTTAATTAGGCAACCAGATAGTATATGTCTGTGTTATGAAGCAATACATCACCTAGGATGTGTTCAAGCCAAAAATCTTTAACTTGAATCCTTTAAGCCTTTAGCTGCAGAAATGTAGTACTGTGAGTCAGTGTTATAAAACACAGTTGGATGGGGCAACGTGCTAGATAAAAAGAGAAATAATGGACAGAGCAGCCAGATGCAACATGTGGTCCTGGATTGGACCTGGTCTGAACCACTTACCTCTGAATGGCACAATTGGTCAAACTCAATTAGATATAGTAAACATTTTGCTGGTATAAAAAGGCAGAGATTGGTAAATGAAAAGGAAAATTACAGTGCAGCATGTGTGATATGATCTGATTTTAAATGAAAAACACACAAGTATTTTAGCACCTACATATATGTGTATATATATATGCATATACATATAATATGCATAAAAATATTTGTAAGCATATGCAATGCTCAGTGTTAGTGTAAATGCCTTGTGTTTTTATTTTATTGTTATTGATCTATATTTTGTAACTTTCTATAAGACATTCCCTTGCAATAATTGCTTTAATTAATTAATTAAGAAAGGAAGAAATCTTAGTAATGATTGGTGATGACTTGCACTGCTTTTGTGAGACATCAAAGAGTTGTGAGAATTTTAATGGGGCAGTTCAATTATGTTAATTATTGTGATTCTTAAACATCAGGAGAGGATAATTCTTCTGGGACTTCATTTTTTGCTACCCTTGGCCCCCTTAATTATTTTTTTTAAATATTCACCCAATTTATTAAAATGGAGTGAAAAAGATAATCACTAGTTAAAAAAATAACCCAAATCCTGATGTCTGAAGCTTTATTGTCATTCATGTATCTCTCCTTTTGTTAAAATGAACCTTTAGAACAAAAGGTTCTAGGGAGGCTGCCTGGCTACCTGAGAAAAAGTACAGAAAGTAGATGGCTTCTAAATGACAGAAGGCCTCAACTCTTACTTTTCAAATTTGGGCTATGCATTCCTTAGGTTTCAAGAAGCAAAGAACTAGGTAGGTACTGTAGTGTAAGTGCTAACTGCTAAGTTACAATCAACAGTGATCTCATCTCTCTCATTCAGTGGACTTCTTTGGAATACAGAACCATGCTGTGTGTCTGTTAAGCTGTGCCACATTTATCTCATCAGGTTATGTCTTCTGTGTTCCTTACAGCATCCATGCAATGTTATGATGTATTCTTAGCTTCTAATTGTTCACACTAAATGATCGGTATGTCATTACTAAAATAGAATATGGTTGACAAAAGAACCTACTCTGTGTCACAGGAAACCTCCGTACAGTGAGTTAGCAAAAGCAGTCATTAAACCAGTTATGAATCCATCTAACTATGCACATTTCTTGTTTTGTCTTCAAAGATGCCTTGAGACACTGTTGGGAAACTTGCTAAAATCCAGATGTACTGCTATGTGTTCCCTCGATATATTGCTCTAGAAAAACTATGACAAAACGAAGTGAGGCTTTTCAACAAGGCTTCCCCCAAGAAAACTCATACTAACTCCTTTTAATGTTATCTTCTAGAATCTTGCTTTATACAGCTATCAAACTCATTGATCTGTGCTTTTCAGAATCAATATTCTTTGTCATTTTGAAAATATTTGAGCTTTAAGTACTCTTCCACTCTTAGTGAAGCCACAGCAACAACTGATAGAAGTTAGCCAGTCTCCTCTTAGTCTCTGAGATGTAGTTGTTTCTAATTACAATTCCTGAACCCATCAGAGCATCTAGGTTCTTTCTTACAAGCACCGAGCATGCACTGAACTTCAATTCCACTCTCTTTTTCCAATATCTGTTTCATCCTTTCCAATTGAAACATCAGTTGTTTTGGCAGAAGAGATGGATGTCTCACAAATTTTGCTATCATTCTGTCACCTATAAAACTACAGTTCTATTCTTTCTATATTATTCTTGCCCCAGCACTAAAAAGTCCTCTTGGTGTTCTTTCCAGGTGTGAAAGTTTGAGCTTATTCCCAGTATTAACCTTTTGGACACCATTCCTGCTGCATTCTTTTGTTGATCCTTAGTTATGTGCCTTTATTTCTATCTTTTGTGCATTGTTTTTCAATTTAAACTACTTGGAAAGTTTTCTGTATAGCCATGAATTTTTAGGCTACTTTGCCATTTCTTCGTCATTGGAGTCACTTGCAGTTGCCTAGTCAGAGTTATGGTTTGGAGAACAGCTTGACCCTCTGGAACTAATTTTACACCAGTTCATGGAACTGAGATATCTCTTCTTTGATATTCATGAAGTCCACTGGCCCCCAGACCTATGCCTGTGACAGCAGACATCTGATTTTGGCACCACTGTGCTTCACTTTCATGCCCATTGGCAGCATCACTAATTGATCAAGGGACCCTTCCCCATGTCCACATTCTTCCTCAGAGATCTTCTCAGCTCTGGGCTCTACAACTACCACCATGTGACCAGAGCTGGCACTTGATTTGCAGTCCCTGTTATCCAATTCTTACAACATTCCAAGATTTTTTAAATTTCCACTTCCGTCAGTTGCCCCCAAAATCATATTGAAGAGATATGAAAGTATTAGAAGCATAACTCAAGAAAATAACTGTATAAATAATAAATAGAGCAGATTAACAATCCAGATAGGTTTACTCCTTTAAATATCTCAGCTTCTAAATCAATTTGTAACATTTCAGATGCTTTCTTATTCCTTCTTTTGTTCTCCCCAGCCTAGTTTCTTTAAGAAGGGGATTATCTAATATATATAATGCTCAAATTTATTCCCTGGTCTGGTCCACTAGTATGAAGTCCTAATTCTTGTTTTTTAAAAATCTGCAACCCTTGGCTTGGAGCTAAGGGGATATATTCTGCAGCTATGGTATCATTACTACTTATTAACAGGCTGACATTCAAGGTATTTGACAACTGCTTTGGCTTGGGCACTGACCACTCAGAGTGGGCATTGAACAATCAATCATCAGGTTAGAAGCTTACTTTAAACAACTGATACAGTCATACTGATAGCAGTAGGTATAACCATTGAATACTACCTACTTATTTTTCTCTCTCCATTCAAATGAATGAAAACATGTTGAGCATAAATGAAAACTTGACTATTTCAAGTACCTGGGTTGGCATTGAGGAAACAAAAATGAATGAGCAGATTCTGTGCATCTGCTCTTCATGGAATTTAAAAGGCGCTGGCAATTAATGCATCCTCTGCCTAGAATGCTTTTTCTCCGATATCCACTTGGTTCACTCCATTACTTCCTTCACTTCTCTGGTTCATAAGTTACCATATCAGAGTATTTCCTTTCCCATCCTAAATAAAGTAGTACCCTCCCATTATTTCCTATCCTTAATGTACTATTTCATATCACATATAACTGCCCAGAATATTATAAATTTATTATTTGGTTTCTTCACAAGAACTAAAGTACATGAAATCATGTCCTTAGCACTAGAAAATACCTGACACAGAGTAGGTGCTCAGCAAATATGTGTTGAATTGAATCAAATACTTGTTGAGCTATAGAATGGAGAGAGATGGCAGAGACAAAGATAATTGAAGTTCAAGCTAGGGCATCAGGAGGAATAACGATGCCACTAACAGAAGTAGGGAGGACATGAGGCAGAAGTATTTTCATTGTAGTTACTGTTTTTGTGCCTTATCCAGAGATTTGTCTCTTTGGAGGTACACATTTGATTGCATTCTGGAACATCCAACAGATATAAAAACAAGCAGCTAATGTTCCAAAATATTTCCTGACATGCACAATTCTTTGTTAGCCATTTGGCCTGCTGCCCTTTTACCTTGCAACATCTTCTGGGACATCTTTACTACAGGAAATGCTGCTCTGTCTTAGGATGACCAGTCTCCATGGTTAGTTATTAATCAAAGAAAAACGATAGTAACTTATGTTAGTCTTTTATCCTTGGTAAGGCTATTTCCTAGAAGTAATATCTAAACATGATGAGGTGTAGAATCTCAGTTGCCTAGCCTAAAGAAGGTTAATGTTGGTCTCAGTTCCCACAGGTGCATGGGGTTGTGGAGATAATGAAAAAGGGCTGGGAATCCCAGACACAAACAGGACCTTAGGGTCAAGGAGGGCATCCCCAAAATAACAACTCTTCAAGAGCCAGGGCCTCTCTGGGTGCAAGCCAGTGGACATCAATAGTACACACAGCACTCAAGTGAAAATAGAGGCGAATGATTTGACAGTTGTTTCCTGACCATATAAAACTATGAGAAGAGCTCCGTTAACATAAAGCTAATAGAGGGATTTTTGCAGCTGTATTATGACTACATTTTACATATTAATTCTTGAAGCCTAGAAATAATGGATTCTAGGTGGCTTTATTATATAAGAAGCCCTAGAAAGAGCTGTAACCAGGGTTCCAATGATTTTCTCACTTTGGTGATCCTGAAGAAATGGCGGGGGGATGGTATCCAGGAGTGTCTGCTGGGGAGGAATGAAGGGGGGAGGTATATAAACTGTAATGAGTTTTCTCTATTGACATCAACCCAGATCTCCTCAACAATGGTTTTCAAACCTTGCTGCACATCACCTGGCAAAGCTTTATTTTATTTTTAATTGAAGTGTTGACATATTCACCTGGAAAAGCTTTAAAAATGCCTCTTCTCAGGCTGCTCCTGAGATCAGTTAAATCAGAATCTCTGGAGCTGGTACCTGACATATGTATTTTGGAAAGCTTGCTAGGTGTATTAGCTTCTTAGGGCTGCCATAAAAAGTACCACAAACTGGGTGGCTTAATCAACAGAAATTTATTGTCTTACAGTTCTGGAGGCTAGAGGTTCAAGATCAAGACGTCAGCATGGTTGGTTCCTTCTGAGGGATGTGAGGGACAATCTATTCTATGCCTTTCTCCCAGCTTCTGGTAGTCTTAGGTATTCCTTGGCTTGTAGATGGCCTTTTTTTCTGTGCCTTTATGTCATCTTTTCTCTGTATGGGTTTGTCTCTGTATCCAAATTTCTCCTTTTTATAAGAACACTAACCATATTGGACTAGGGCCCACCTGAATGACCTCATCCTAACTTGATCATCAGGACCCTAGCATCTTTTGGGACTTACAAATTGAATTGACTCATACCAGGTTTTCCACTGTGCAGCCAGTGAGAGACTCTCATCTAAATCTGACTTAGGCCTCCCTCCAGCCAGCCACTTAGAAAAAAGAGAAGGGGAGGGGAAAAGAAGAGAAGGAATATGTGAAGGGGATGTCTAGAACAGCTCATATTTGATCATATTTGAAGAGGAGGAGGGACGACTTGTTCTCATGCCTCATAACTCCTCATCCCCGAGAGATGACCTATTCATGAAGATAAGCATTCTCTGGCTTCAGCTTCCTCCACTTATTCTGACCATGTGAACCCAATCTTTCCTACAAGACTGATGCAGGAACTTCCTCTGGTCAGTGGCTATTGGTCCAGAATAAATATTAGGATAACCTGGGGAACTTTTAAATAAAATACCAAAGCTCAACCCTAATCTCTAGCAAGTAAGTTAGGATCTTTGTGAGCATAAGTTGGTCATAGAGACATTTTTAGAGTGCCCCAAATTTCTGTGTGTGATAGTACCTGCAACTGGACTTGTAAAAAAAAATAGAGAACTTATCAGAATATATGAAATAATAGTTTTCTGACATAGGACAACATTAAGCACAGAGAGAAGGGAAACTGAAGAGATAAACCCTATGATCTCCTGGCTTTCTTCCTGAAGACGCCTTTGACTCAGGCAGGAAGGGGGATCAGAAGCAGATAACACCTAGTTAAGGAGATAAAAATCAGAGTTCAGGAAAGCTGAAGCAACCATAATTTGTAGGGCACAGTATCAGAAAGGAGGGAGGTATACAGAGACATCTGCCTAAGGTTTCTACTGTCGCAGGATATAGAGCCTTGCATGTGTAGAAACACTGCAGGTCCAAGCACAGACTGCCAGGTAGCAGGAAGGTGAACGATTTCTAGAACTCCCACAGGACTGGGAGACATCCAGTTCTGGCCAGCCAGAATGGAGTTGATAACTATCATGCACAATGCTCTCAGGTTGCTGTGCATGCATGTATATTGTATGTGCGCATGTATTCTCAACTATCAATGTGTTGTATCTAACATGAAAGGATGACTTAATGGATTTCAATTCTTCAAACAATGATACATTTCTACACTTGGCATAATATTATAACCATGTTTGAAATCCACATACAAAAAATGACAAGTGAGAATCTGAAGACCCCATTCAAGGGTGCTCTCCTGCATCTTTACAGACATATAAAATTTGGGTCTCTAATAAGAACATTCCAATAAATATAATGCTTTCAATAGAAAAAAAAACCAGTGGTACCCTAAAGAGATACTCTAGGAAAGCGGATGTTCCAAGTAGCTTCTTAAATCCTTATCTGGGTACAGAGATGGGGAAGTTGGCTGTTTGAGAATATATTTCCCAAAGAATATAGGGGTCAAGTGACTAGCTTTAGCAATGAGAACACTATTCAATTGCTTTTTAAAATGCAGTGGCTGTGCAGACAAGTAACTAAAAGTCTTATTTCAGAATCAATCAAATCATGCTGTGTGATTAAGGTACTTCAGATTTGTTCTTGAAATTCCCAAACTTAACACTGAAGCAGTATATAGTAAAGAACTTATATTTAACTCAAAAATCCTTTTGCCTGCATAGTTGATCATAATTATAATCTTGTATCACTAGGTAAGCAACAGGAGTGGGTATATTTTTAATTCAAATAAACATTAGCTATATTGACATTTGAAGTTAAAAGCCTAATGACTTATGTAAAGAAGTGTTAATCACAACAGAGTGATTTTTATACTTTTAAATGGTTATATACAATACAGTACTTGATTTCATGCAGGTCTCTGCCTAGAATGTTGCAAAAGATCTCATGATATTTCACAGACTCCAAGAGAAAAATGCTGATTTGGAAAACATTCAGCAAATGACACTGAGGTTAATCCCAAAAGGAAAAATCATGCTGTAGAGAATATTTATATCTGAACAATGAGGAGCCAGTGTCTGCCTTAAAAAAATATGCAAGATCCACTGAAGTCCACTGGAGTCCAAACTCTGAGATACTCTGAGCCCACTTTGTGTGTGTGTGTGTGTGTACAGCATTTTATTTTGAATTGGGCAGGTGGTGAGGGAAAACAATGAGAAAACTGAACCTTAGATGATAAATTCCTTTCCTGGGAAAAATGTGGACCTTAGTAATATTTTTATCTGATATAGATAATAAGACAAATAGGTATTCAGAAACAGACTAGAAAATTCAAAGCAGATATCAGGAAGTAGTATTAAACCAAGAAATCACAAGTGTGTGAGAAAGATTGTGGAAGAGGGCTAAAAGGTAGTGTGAAGACAAGAGACAGAGACAGAGAGGGAGAGGTATATTTTTGTAGGCATCGTGGGGGCGCCTGCGTGGCTCAATCGGTTAAGCATCTGCCTTCGGCTCAGTTCATGGTCCCAGGGTCCTGGGATTGAGCCCCGCATTGGGCTCCCTGCTCAGTGGGGAGCCTGTTTCTCCCTCTCCTGCTTCCCCTGCTTGTGCTCTCTCCCTCTCTGAAATAAATAAATAAATCTTTAAAAAAATATTTTTGTAGGCATTGTGGAAGCAATCTAAAGATACCACAGGGGAAGAAATATAGAATATGTAAGACATGCACAACCTTTTGCAGTGTCAGTTCTGATTGCTAAATCTTTTGTGTCTTGAGCTCTTCAACAGACCTCTGATGGATGCAGTTATGTCCTGTTTGGTTTACCTCTCTCCTCATCACTGTGCCAGAGTGTGACTTGTAGGCCTGCCAAATTTGCTGATAAAAAAGTCATCTATGGATAAACAAAGATAAATGCATCTGCTACTTGTAAAGGAACAAAGGAAAGGTCTTGCTAAAACTTTATTACTAGGCAGATCACATATTTTCTGCTTTAAGCCCGATAGCTGGTGTACTGGACTCAATTTTTGAAAACAGTAGAGAAGCTTAAGTACCATTGTTCTAACTTTTGTTAGGCTCACCCATTAATAAAATCTCACAAAAGTGATCATCTTACTCTCTGATAACGTATGAGAAGTTTGTCCCGGACGCATATCATGGGAAGGCTGTGATAGAATGTTTACATCTCTGGTTCTTCAGTTTGTCTCCTAGCTTTACTGTGTGACTCTACAGTCATGAACTAGCCGAGCTCATAGCTCGTCATGTGATTCAGTCGTCACAGCACACGCACTAGCGTTCCTTTCCGCTGGGTGTGATTCAGGCCTCGGTGAAGGGAGTATCCTCTGGTGAAGGGAGTATCCCACTGTGACATAACAATTTCTCAAAATCCTTGGATACTTCTTTTACAGCACACCAAGGAAGTTCAGGCCTTTTAACTTCACAACCTCTCAATCAGTTGTCATATTTGAGCCAGTTTATAGACCCGGAACTTCATGAATAAAGAGGAATCTGCGCCCCCTTGAGGAAGGACTCAGCTATACTGCCAAAAATGTATCCTGTTGGTCATTCTCTGAGCTTTCCTCAAAGGAGCTTGTCTTTGTCCAGTTACCAAGGTGACTGTACACTGGGGAAGGGGAAACAGTCAGATTTTGGAGGGATGAGTGTATACTTGCTTTAGACTGACACTAATTTTTAGAGACCCAAATGCACCGTGGTCCACCAGTCAGAGTAGGGGCTTATGGAGATCAGATGATCAATGCAGTTTTGGTGAGGTAATCACACAGTCAGGCCATTCGATCCCTGAATCTACCCTGTGGTTATTTCCTTGGTTGTTGATGCATAATTGCATGATTTTGACGCATAATTTTGGTGCATAATAGACACACTCAGCAATTGACATACACCCACATCTGACCTGTGCAGTGAGAGCAAAATGGTAGGAAAAAGCAAGTAGAAGCTGCTAGAACTCCTTCTACCTGCAGAAGTCATAAACTTCAATTAGTACTGCATTCCTTGAACAATTTCAGAAACTAGTGCTACCACCAAGGACTTGAAAGATGTGGTGGTGGGGATTTCTACCGCATCCCCGTGCAGTTCATATATTTGGCCTGGGCAGAAGACAGATGGATGTTAGAGAATGATAGTGGGCTGTTGTAAACATAATCAGGTAGTGACTGAGATTGCAACTGGTGTTCCAGATGCGGTTTATCTAGAGCAAATTAACACATCCTCTGGTAATTCATATGTAACTAATAATCTACTTAGTATTTTTTTCTCTATACCTGTTAGTAAAGGCCATTGGAGTTGTTTGTTTTCAGCTAGCAGGACCAGCAGTATACCTCCACTGTCTTTCCTCAGGGTTATATCAACTCTCCTGCCCTGTGTCATAACACAGTCCACAGGGACCTTGATTGCCTTTCTGTTCCACAAGACATGATGCCGGTCCATTATAATGATGCTATTGAGTTGTCTGGACCTGGTGAGCAGGAAATAAAAACTATTCTAGATGTATTATTAAGATACTTGTATGCCATGGAGTGGAAAGTAACTACAACAAAAATTCAAAGGTCTGTCATGTTGGTGAAATTTCTAGGATTTCAGTAGTCTGGAGCAGGTTGAGTTATTCCTTCCATGGTGAAAGACAAGCTGCATCTGACCCCTCTTGCCACTAAGGAAGAGACATAATACCTCGTTGATTTTGGGGGGGGTTTGAAGGCAATATGTAACATATTTCAGCATAATACTCCAACCCATTACCACATGACCTGGAGAGCTGCCTGTTTTGAGT
>NC_138372.1:134228560-134234013 GCF_054177405.1 Leptonychotes weddellii
CTAAAACTAATGATGTAATGTATGGGGATTAACATAAGAATAAAAAAAAATAAATAAAACCTTAAATCTCTGCTTTCAAAAAAAAAAAAAAAAAAGAAAAGAGAAGGCTTCAGAACAGGTCCAGGCTGGTATGCAGACTACTTTGCCACCTGAACTCTATGTCTCAACAAATATGGTGCTTAAAATGTCAGTGGCAGATAGGGATGTTGTATAGAGCCTCTGGTGTAGATGAATCATAGTTCATACTCTTTGGATTTTGGAGCAGAGCCATGACATCCTCTGAAGATAACTACTCTTTTTGAGAAAAGCTTTTGGCTTATTACTAGGCATTAGTAAAAACCAAAACTGACTAGAGGCCACCATGTTACCATGTGACCCACAGTGCCCATCATGAACTGGTGCCCATCACTGCTCTAGCATTAGATGTGAAGAAAATTGCTCCCACAGTTGTGTTACACCAAATATGTATTTCTTCCAGTGGTTCTTCTTCTTTGATTGAACCCTGATTGATATATAACTACATCTTTAGGTGTAAGCCACATGAACTTGGGGACTGGGTAGCTCATCTGTGTCAAAGATAGAGCTGATGCCAAGTTCAGATTCCACCATAAACTGACTAGGAAATCACTTATGTGGTATGGCTTTAAGGATATTTGACAGTTCTATGTCTTCCCTAAATCCTGTCCTATTGGGCTTATAAGGATTTTCCCAAGGAACTGTGTGCATCCTAATTGACTTAAATGTTTAACTACCTGGAAGGATAACCTAGTTTGTAAGTTATTAAGTGTAGATTCTATATTAGGGTGACAGTTCCTGCTAGAACATATTTCATAATGCTGAATGTCTCAAACTCACACACATATATGTGTGCATGTGTATATACATATATATTCATAAATATATGTATGTACATATGAAATATCTAGGTTATGGAACTATAAAAACTTTTAATAACTTTTTTATGAAGAAACATTATTTTGTAATCAGAAAAGTCTTATATTAGAAGGAAAAACTGTCATATTCTCTGTGACCTAAATAGAAAGTGGGCCCCTAGGTGATGGTCAATGTACACCATTTGGTTTGGCAGGGCAGGACATATTAGGTAGAATATGGAGAATTTACTTGGTCGGATACCTCTGGGAGGAAGCTGAGAGAACTTACTGAATTGGGAAGATAACAGTTGAGAGGAAGGTAAAAGAGGCAGTGCTGCCTAGTGGTTAATCACACAGATGCTGGTGCCAGTCTACTTTTTTTCTTAAGATTTTATTTATTTATTTGACAGAGAGCGACACAGCAATAGAGGGAACACATGCAGGGGGAGTGGGAGAGAGAGACGCAGGTTTCCCGCCGAGCAGGGAGCCTGATGTGGGGCTCCATCCCAGGACCTGAGCCGAAGGCAGACGCTTAACGACTGAGCCACCCAGGCGCCCCTGGTGCCAGCCTATTTCTTATCCCAACTCCACCTCTTATGTGTTGTGTGTTCTTGGCAAATCGAATTTTCTATGCCATGATTTTCTTATCTGTGAAATGGGGATAATAATAGTAGCTACCTTCTAGGGTTGTTGTAAGGATTGAATGAGTTAACATAAGTACTTGTTCAATAAGGAGAGATATTATCATCACTGCTCCCAAGTTTGGCCTTGAGCTTGCTCTGAGCTACCAGTGGCAGGCCTGTGCACTAGAAGAAGATACCAAAGCACATTCCCTCCTTAGTCCTCTCTTCATCTGTTCTGGCTGCTGCATGTGGGGAGCATCCAGGAAATCTGAGCTTAAACTCTGTGGATAATTTGTATTTTTTTTCTCTTTAAGTCAACCTAAATCTTTCCACTGCTTTCATGGAACAAAATTGTCTCTGACCTTTGCTGATTTTTATCACTGTTGTTACTGTTAATAACTTTTACTAAGTACAGAGTTGTAGATGATGTAACAAACAAAAGGATTACCAACCAAGAGATGTAACCCTTCCACACCCAAGCTAAACCACTGCATAAAGATCACAATGTGATTTTTCTTTCTGTTCTTTTCTTTTCCAAGTTTTAAAATGTCATTTTTTAGTTAAATTTTTATTCCGAGGAATGTTACACAAGACCAGTCCCTGCTATTCTTAACATTGACACTTCCTCTGGTTGAATATAAGAATAAGAATGTAAAATCCATAAGGAAAATGACCTTATCTGTCTTCTACATTACTATGTCCCTAGTTCTTCAAGGGCAGTACATGCTCAATAGGTGATTTATTAATAAATGTTTTAAAAGATTTATTTATTTATTTATTTATTTTTATTTTAAAGAGAGTGCACATGAGAGGGGTTAGGAGCAGAGGAAGAGACAGAATCTCAAGCAGATCCCATGCGCTGAACATGGAGCCAGACGCAATCTCACAACCCCGAGTTCACAATCTGAGCCGAAACCAAGAGTTGGATGCTTAACCACCTGAGTCACCCAGGCCCCCCTATTAATATATTTTAAAATGAAAAAGTATAGCTAGTTCTATTTTTAATTTGTGCAATTAAAAAATAAATTGCAGAAACAACCCCATTTGCAATTGCATCAAAAATAAAATGCTTAGGGGTTAATTTAACCAAGGAGGCAAAAGACCTGTACACTGAAATCTGTAAGACACTGATGAAAAAAATTGAAGAAGACACAAATAAATGGAAAGATATTTTGTGATCATGGATTGGAGGAATTAATATCATTAAAATGTCCATACTACCAAAAGTAATCTAAGGATTCAGGGCAATCTCTATCAAAATTCCAATGGCATTTTCACAGAAATAGAACAAAAATCCTAAAATTTGTATGGACTCACAAAAGATCCCAAATAGCTAAAGCAATCTTGAGAAAGAGAAGCAAAGCTGGACGCATCACACGCCCTGATTTCAAACCATATTACAAAGTTGTAGTAATCTAAACTGTAAGGTTTCAGCATGAAAACAAACATATAGACTTAAAAAAAAAACAGGCTTGGGGCACCTGAGTCACTCAGTCGGTTAAGCGTCTGCCTTTGGCTCAGGTCATGATCCCAGGGTCCTGGGATCGAGCCCCACACTGGGCTCCCTGCTCAGCAGGAAGCCTGCTTCTCCCTCTCCTGCTCCCCCTGCTTGTGTTCCCTCTCTCACTGTGTCTCTCTGTCAAATAAATAAAATCTTTAAAAAAATTTTTAAAAATCCCAGATTTATAGACTAATGAAATAGAATAGAGAGCCCAGAAATAAATCGACACATATATGATCAATTAATTTATGACAAAGGAGCAAAAATGAACAAGTTGGGACTACATCAAACTAGAAAAGCTTGTGCATATCAAAGGAAACCATCAACAAAATGAAAAGGCAGCATACAAAAATAGGAAAAGGTATTTGCAAATCATATATCTGATAAGGGATTAATATCCAAAAAATATAAGGAACTCAAACAACTCAATAGCAAAAAAACCAATCTGATTTAAAAATGGGCAGAGGAACTAAACAGACATTTTTCTAAAGAAGGACATAGACCAACAAGTACATGAAAAGGTGCTCAACATCACTAATCATCAGGGAAATGCAAATCAAAACCCCAGTGAGACATCTCCTCACACCTGTTAGAATGACCCTCATCAAAAGGACAAGTTTTGGCAAGGATGTAGAGCAAAGGGAACCCTTCTGCACTATTGGTGGGAATGTAAATTGGTGCAGCCACTATGGAAAACACTATGGAGGTTCCTCAAAAGGTTAAAAATGGAACTACCATATAATCTAGCAATTCTACTTCTGGGTATTTATCCAAAGGAAGTGAAGTCACTATTTTGAAAAGATATCTGCACCCTCATGTTTATGCAGCATTATTTATAATAGCCCAGTCATTGAAACAATCTAAGTATCCATTGACAGATGAATGGATGAAGAAAATGTAATACATATATAAAAAGAGGGGAATCCTGCCATTTGCAACAACATAGATGGAATTTGAAGGCATTACGCCAAGTGATATAAGTCAGAGAAAGATAAATACTGTGTAAATCTCACTTATTGGAGGCTCACTAAAACACTGAGGGTAAATACTAGGATTGTCCTCATTGAGCAGTCCAGGAAAGGCATGGAAAGATCAGAAAGCTTGTCTGAGATCACATGGTGAGTAAGGACATAGGTGGGATCTGAACCCAGATAGGTTCATTCCAGGTCATGCTATGCCTCTTCCCCATCAGTGCTTCTGCTTGCTGTTGTGAAACAGTAAATGGTGTGAATATGTCTACTGTATTCCAGACCTTGTACACAGTGTACCTTGAGGATATTAGACAAATAACTTCTTTGCATCTCCAGTCTTAAGGAATCACACTATCTCTTAATGCCTAATTGTGTAATTTCTCAGGTTTGCTGACAGGAAGCCCAGTTTTTTCCTCAAGTCCTCTCCTCAAGGTCCATAGCTCATCTTGGTTGTCCTTTATTCCCTCAGGCCTGGCTCCTGACCATGGCTCCACTTCACTGGATGTCCTTTCTCACCCAGAAACCAGCTTTCCTCAAATTGCTGTGCCCCATCTGCCTCTTTGCCCCAAGTGTGCACATAGTCCCTACCCTTAATTCCCCAGAGGTAACAGCTATGACCACGCTATATCACTTAAGACAAATTTATTGAAAGCTTGTAGGTAACAAATGGAGTTCTAGTGCAGGAAACAACATCAATGACAACATAATATAACATGGATATCAGATACTAGACACTATTATTCCTCAACTACACAGGTCAAGTTCTTACCTAGAAATTTACCTTTTGGTTTATTAGCCCTAGCCAATTATCAAGTTGTAGGGGGCAAGCTACCTTTTCTCTGGGAGTGTCTACCAACAGGTTTCCCCTATCTAGAATCTAAATTATCACAACTCTAAGATTCCTAGAGAGGGAAAAAGAAACAAAACCAATTTCCTATAATAGACAATGAGCTTCAGGAATGCAGTGCTACCCATAATGATGATATTTAACCTTGTGCAAATACCCCAGCTACTGAGTGCCTCTAGTCTTTCCATGTCAGAATGAAAATCGTATTTTATTTTTTTTACTTTATTTTTTTACTCTATCTTTAAGTAAAGGTAACTGCATCAATGAAGGGGCCACTCCTAGAACCAAAAGACAGGAAGCCTTGCAGGCAAATTCTAGTCTCCTGTTGCTAAAGAGAAAAAAAACAACAACAACCAACTATTCATAATTTTAAAAAACTGTAGCCGCTCATAGATTTTGACCATTCTAGCTATCCTTCTTAAACACTCTACTAATGTAACTGCAGAATGTTGCTGTTGCATGTTGGTTTAGAGTCAGATTTTATCTCACCCCATTCATAGGTATGGCCATGCCATTTTTTTTTATTCTTATGTTAATCCCCTACATTACATCATTAGTTTTAGATGTAGTATTCCATGATTCATTGTGCATAACACCCAGTGCTCCATGCAGAATGTGCCCTCCTCAATACCCATCACC
>NC_138372.1:134234513-134243848 GCF_054177405.1 Leptonychotes weddellii
CCCACCCCCCACTGCAGCAACCCTCAGTTTGTTTCCTGCGATGAAGAATTCCTCATATCAGTGAGGTCATATGCTACATGTCTTTCTCTGTTTGACTTATTTCGCTCAGCATAATACCCTCCAGTTCCATCCACGTCATTGCAAATGGCAAGATCTCATTCCTTTTGGTGGCTGCATAATATTCCATTGTATATATATACCACGTCTTCTTTCTCCATTCATCTGTCGATGGACATCTTGGCTCTTTCCACAGTTTGGCTATTGTGTACATTGCTGCTATAAACATCGGGGTGCACGTACCCTTTCGGATCCCTACTTTTGTATCTTTGGGGTAAATACCCAGTGGTCATGCCATTTTTGAAATGGTTGATGTTCCTGCTGATTGGTCAATTGTTTATTCTGACTGGCCAGTCCTGTGCTATACCAGTGTTACACACTTTCAGTAATGTCTGGCCTTAGATATCATTTGGTTCAGGGTCTGGAAAAAGACGCCACATTAGCTGTTACTCCTGGGCCCATGAGTGACACTCTCATCTTACTTATCTTCCCTAGGTTCTTTGGAGGGAATGTTTGTGCCCCGCCCCCATTCATATGTTGACTCCTCAGTCCCCAGGTGATAGTATTAGGAAGTGGGGCATTTGGGAAATGATTAGGTCATGAAGGTGGAGTGCTCATGAATGGGATTAAAGACCTCATAAAAGATGCCCAAGAAAACTTCCTTGCCCCTTCCACCATGTGAGGTTATAGCAATAAGATGGCTGTCAATGAGTGCTGTGGTCTCGGACTTCCCAGTCTTCAGAACTGTGAGAAATAAGTTTCTGTTGTTTATAAGCCATGCAGCTTATGGTAATTTTGTTTTAGGAGCGCGAATGGGCTATAACCCTGGGTCTGGATGTGACTGCATGGCCCCTGTCATCACAGTTTTTCAGGCAGCCCCTAGGGAAAGGATTACCTTTGGCATGCAGGAGGGTATCTATTTGCCCTTCCAGATCCAGTGGAAGCCTTCCATCTTTTGGATGAGGCTTTACTCAATAGAGAAAAAAATTGGCTTTTCTGACATGTAGCTGGTGAGAGTTGGGAGAGTGAGCAAATATAAACATACTGTCTGTCACAGAATAGGCACCCTAAGTGCTTGCTTTCTTCTTTAAAATCCATATCATTATGATATTTCTGTTACACAAAGGTGTGTTTTGTAGGATCAAGTTCATTAACTCATTTTTTCTCTGATTTCTTTGAAAAAGGAGAGTGCTTAGTCTGTTACATAGTCAAGCATTTCTTGTTTTCTATGCTGTTCCATTGAGATTTCTCTCTTTATTCGGTCCTAAGTCTCTCTGGAGCCTGTCAAGTGAGCTAACTTGTATAAACTAGGTTGCTGAATGTTCTCTGTGAATAAATTGAGTCTGGACAAAGTACAGCGTTCACTTGTAGGATGAAAATCAATCTGCCAGAAGAATTTCTCTACCGCTTAATAAGTCTTATGTGTCCAAATATGTGAACACCAGTGCATAAATCATTGTTCAGAAATTGCTTTTTCCATTATCTATTCCAAGAGATTATTTTCCAATTCTCAAAATTAATGAAAAAGACTTTTCAAATAGAAGACCTGAAAACCTAACTTTCATTTTGCTCATTGGCACCTTAACTGGCTGATGAAGTGTCATGAATGCCACCTTTGCCATGGCACAAGTATTGCTCAGGATAAGCCTTATTGTTCCCACTCATTCTGAGAATTGCAGTAATAGTCTCAAAAAGAAAGATGTTCAGATCACAAAGTGGAGATACAACAATTTGTGTGCAGAGTTCAAGGTCAAGAAAACCTAAACATGTTCTTGCCATATTTTGAGCTAACTTACTTAACTGGAATGGTATACATAGTTACAAAGCAGTGGAAACTGGGTTCTAGCCTGTTTGCTGACAAACACATTCAGTCCTTTCAGTCTATATTAAACATCAGAAGGGAGTATGTGTTCTATTGTTAGTGAATTTCTGAAGACCTCTTGGAATCATGTAATACGCACCCAAAGAACTCTGTTTCACAACATGAATTCCCTTTCAACCTTCACTTAGGAACTCTATGACAACTCCCATGGTTCAGGAAAAGCATTTCAGCCAGAGAATAAAGCAAGATAGAGGATGCCATCAACAGATGAAGGTCAGTTAAAGCACTAAAGAGTAAATGAATACTTTCTACTTACAGACTCCTACAACAGCAATCCAGTGCCTGAGAGCTGCTGATCAATAAAATTCATCAGTATGTTTCATAGTAATAATGGCTATGAAGTGTTTCTAGTCCTTGCTTTTAAAGAGTGCCAAAGTTATTGTATTTGGCAACTCAAATATTTAGGCACAAACCAACCATCCACCTTAGACAACACTTTTATTTTTGTAGTTCTTATCCTTTTCCTCTATAGGTAAGGAGTTTTTTTTCCCCACTCTGGTTGCCTTCAAGATTTTCTCTTTGTCTTTGGTTTTTGGCAGTTTGTCTAAGTATATGCATGTATGTGCACATCTGTTTTGTGTTTATCCTGCCAGGTGTTCTCTGAGTTTCTTGGATATGTTGTTTGGTATCTCTCAGTAATTTTGAAAAACTTTGGCCATTATTTCTTCAAATAGTTCTTCTGCTCTGTTCTCCCTTTCTTCTTCTTGTATCTCAGTTATGCATATGCTATACCATTTGATATTACTTCACAGTTCTTGGATGTTCTATTCTGTTGTTTTGTGGTTTGGGGTTTTTTTTGTTTTTGTTTTTTTTCCCTTCATTCTTTTGGCATTTCAGTTTAGGTGATTTCTATTGACCTATCTTCAAGTTCACTGATTCTTTCCTCAGTTGCATTGAGGATACTGATGAGCCCATCAAAGGCATTCTTTATTTGTTCCTCTTTTAGATTTCTAGCATCTCCTTTCAGTTCTTTCTTATAGTTTCCTGTCTTTGCTGGTCTTGCATTTGTCTACTTCTTCCATTAGAACTTTTAATATCTTAATCATAGTTATTTTAAATCTCTCTCTGACAATTCCAACATCTGTATCACATCTGAATCTCCTTCTGATGATTGCTTTATCTCTTCAGACTGTTTTTTTTTATGTCTTGTAATTTTTTTTGATAGTGGCACATAATGTATAGAAAATTAGATAAAGAGGTAAATAGACCTTCAGTTTGAGGATTTATGTCAAGCTGACCAGGATTTGGGCTATGTTTGATATTTGTTGTATCCATGGATGCCAGAGTGTTCAAATTTCTCTAGTGGTCTTATTTTGTCTCCCTCCTTGGCTTTGGGGCTTTTCTTTTCTTTTCTTTTTTTTTAAAAGATTTTATTTATTTATTTGACAGAGAGAGATAGCGAGAGCAGGAACACAAGCAGGGGGAGTGGGAGAGGGAGAAGCAGGCTTCCTGCCGAGCAGGGAGCCCGATGTGGGACTCGATCCCAGGACCCTGGGATCATGACCTGAGCCAAAGGCAGATGTTTAATGACTGAGCCACATAGGTGCCCAGCTTTGGGACATTTCTTTGTGCTGTTCCTCAGAGAGAATCTGTCTCTCACAGCTCTCTCAGCTGTATTCTATTACTCTTGTTACTGGTGGCTTATTTGTGTGGAGTAAGGGTGTGTGTTGGGGGGATTCTCTAATCTTCTGATTAAGTGGAGTACAAAGTAGATTTGTATCTCAGGAGTGTGGCCTTCATAAGTGTTTCTGTTCTTCTTCAAGGGTTAGAGATATTTTTCCTTTTGCCCTCAATCTCTTCCCTGACTGCAGGGGATGTCTTCCCAATTTATGTCCTTAAAGGCTTTTCCCCTGTAGATTATAGATTTATTTTCTTGGGTGAACTACAGTGGAATAGAATTCCCCAACTTCAGCTGGAATGGGATTTCACTGTCACCCTCTGGAAATGTCCTCCCTGGAGATTAAGCCTAAGGAAGAAGGGCCTTAGGCAATTTCACCATGACTGCTCTTCTTCTGCCTCTGCCATGGCCTCAAGAGGAACTTTTTCCAGATTCTCCCTCATTCACCCTATGAGAGTGTAGTGGGGTTCCTGGAACAGAAGGCTGCTTTTATATGAATGAAGCTTCCTACTCTGATGCTATTCTACACTTGGCTTCCAGCAATTAATCAAAATTTCTAGTTTAATGTTTCAGAGGCATCTGCTGCAGGTAAGCAAAGTTTCAGGCCCTCTGTCTCCCTGGAGGTATCTCCCAAATTTTGGGAGGCAGTTTGTTCTGTGACCTCAGTTCTCTGATGGGTCAAAGAAAAGTCATTGGTTTTTGTTTTTCCAGTTTTTTCTTGCTATAAAGATGGGAATGATGACTTCTAAGCTCTTACTATATCTGAACTTAAACTGGAAGTACCCACACACTTTTGTTTTTATTCTTTTTTTTTTTTGCTCTAATTTTAGTGATTTCATTGGGTGAAGCAGGTGCCAAAATAAATTATAGTAGTTTGGATGAGATAGAAGTTTATTTCTGTTTCAATAAAAGGTCATTGGGGGAAGCTCTGGTGTCCATGTGTCTGAGACTCAGACTCCCACTTTGTTTCTTCACTAACCTTAGCAAGTGGAATCCACACAATGGTCCAAAACAATGCTACCCCCAGCTATCACACCTGCATTCAAACTAGCAGGAAGCAAGAAGACGTAAAAGAAGGTACTGTTTTTATGGATACTTCCTGGAAGGATGTGGCATGATTGCTTACATCCCATTGGCTAGAACTTATTCCCATGACCATACCTAGCTACAAAGGAAACTTGGAGTTGTAGCCTTTATTCTCAGTGGCATCTGTACTCAGCTGAAAACTAGGGGTTTTCTTACTAAGGGAGAAGAAGAGGATGGATATTGAAAGACAGTAGTTTGAGTGAATGTTTGTGTATGTGTTGATAGTGTAGTGTAAGTATGTTAACTTTGGAACAAACTTTGATCTTGGGCATATTTCCAACACCTGAATTCCCAAATGGCTTTTTTACCTCCAACACTTGACCAAGTCTATCTATGCATTTCTGCCTTTTTGGAATGCAGAGGGTGGATTTTCATATCTGAGATACAGTGTTTCTCATAAATGGTGTGTAGCAGGTTATCAATTAAGCCTAAAACAAATGTTCTGATAACAAATGCAGGTAAGCAATAGGGCAAAGTAAGTGGTATATGGATTGGGAAGTATAAAGCTATGAATCACGTTATTAGTTCTTGGGGAACTCAGCCTGTTAGTTGCTTCCACATCAACTTTTCTTAGACTCAGTCAAATCAAATGACTAATAGGAAGTTAACTGAGGATTTACTGTGTTCTTGGTTATGAGCTGGATATAAATAAGAAATAAGACACAGTCCCTTTCCTCAAGGAACCAAGACTAACAGATGAAATAATCTGATACAGTAAATAGCATGTATCTGTGTGTATGGATAATAACTGTTATAGTAGTTGTTGGAATGGGGCAATTGGTACAGGCAGGATAGTTAGGAATGTGTGACTTGTCCCACTCCTGGGCTGGCAAAGATCTGTGATGTTAGAATAAAGATACTCTCACTCCCTACCAGAAAGGATAAAATAAAACATTATACTATAGAATTATAGAATAACTTCATAAAATATAGAATAAAACATAAATATGAAGGGATTGTCATTATTATCTAAAAGCCACAAAGGCCATGGCTTGCTTCACATTTATTCTAAATTCTAGAACTGACAAGGAGTTAACAAGTACACCCTACTCCCTGACCACTTGGCAATTAATGGTATGCCTAAAAATAGTTACTAATTCTAATAGGCTTTTATTCAGAAAAGAAAAATATCAAGGCAATCACTCATAGAAGGAAAATTATTATCTAAGTTTCCATGAAGTAATTCCCCCCCCCCCAAATTACTTAGAGTTGGGTTATGGGCTTCCTGCCTTGGTAGGCTCCACTTCTTTGAGTTACTTTGCTGTTTCTAACATCTCTAACTAATCATAGTCACAGAAATGACAGATCCAAACTGGACAGTGTTTCTTGAAAATAGAATGTCTAATGGCAAAAACTATTGCCCTTGCCAATGAAAAAAGCAAAGGCATCTGTACTTCTCAACTAAAAGGGGCTGTTTCTTGGTTTTTTGGTTCCTTTGTAGTTTCAGGCCACATTTAGATGAATCTGTTTTGCTAAAATACTGAATTTTCCAGTGAAATCAGTTAGGTATAAACCTTTTGTCAGGCATAACAGAATCATGACATATTTAAAGATCCAAGATGCTTAGTACAACAGTAATGTAGTTTTATTCATTTTCCCTAAATTCTGAGGCAAACAAGGTGCCACAGCCTAATTGGAACAGTTTTGGAGCTCCCCCCTGCCCAAAAAAAGAACCTTAATTACTACTCATTTGTTTCCATAGTGAAATTTTGGGATGTTTCAGGATTTGTGGTAATGCAAAGAAACCCAGTTAGATTAGTCAAATTACAGGGTCAAGAACACACCCACAAGCAATGAAGAACCACATATGTAAAGAGCAATGTGATTTCAATTTTTTAAAAGAGACAGTTTAGACTATCCTTTTAAAATTAAGTTGAGGAAACATACATATCTAAAAGTCCTATTAATAGTAATGATGATAATAATAGTAAATAATGACCTAGTTTTCCAATTGAAGTGAAAAAAAACTATTAGCAAGAGAGAGATAAAGAGAAAACAGGGAAGAGGAGCGGAAAATAAAAGAAAAATCACCAAAAAGAGCTATTAATGCAGGTCCAAAGAGATACTTCCATTGAGTAATGGCCCCAAGATGGGGCTTTTAGAGTATTTGTTCCTAAAGGCTTTTATAACTCCATGTGATTTTTTGTTATTATTGTTTTAATGACAGCAATACTATTACCTTGTTTATTTGTCTCTTCTCAAAGAAGTACTTTGAGGTCCTGATGTGAGCCGTCAGAAATTCCTCATCCTGGCCTGCAGTTTTGAGTTAATTCTGTTGTACAGAGTGCTTCAAACTCTGTGAAATAATGCATAGGAGTTAGAGTAAAGGTGTACTGGCTGTTATAAAAATGTCTTTTTGTCCTTAAAGTCTCCAAATACATCAAGGAGACTAAAAAAAAAAAGCAAAGAATACTAAACAAACAATATAGTGTTTTAGAGATGATGGGCCTTAATGTTATGCCAGCAGAGTACATTCGTTTTACAGATGAAAATATCTGATCCCAAACAAGGGAAATGACTTATCCAAGGATCATAAAGGTAAATGGTGGGATAGCACCCGAGTTGTGGCTCCTATTTCTATTTTCCTGCTTCTCTATATAAAATGAAGCTATGTTATACAGGTACCTCTATAGAATTTTCCTTTGCATTCCACATTCTACTCAAAAAGACACCCTGAATAACTAAGTCAGGTGCCGCACTAGTAGATGAAAAAATTATACTTGCTTTTCCTAAAAACTCTGCATTAATGATATCAATAACATTTGGATACAGGTTCTCTTTAAATGGCTAGTGATAACTGGAGTTTCTCCTCATTCCCGCCCATGCCAAAATAAAAGAATAGAATTTTTATTTTTGCTCAAGTCTTTCAAATTCTAAAGGATTGGATGAGAAAAATGAATGTGTCTTTGGAATCAAAGTATCGATTTCTCCTTTCCCTCTTCTCAGGGATCTGTAACAATAACTTACATCTGGGCCACCATCAGGACAAGTGAGGAGGGACTGTCAAATAGCTGTCAACCCTGGACTCACGATATACTATAGCCAAATACTTTTTGATCAAAGTGCAAACATTCTCTTATTTGAACACTCAGAACACATAATTAAAAATGTCATTTTTCAATGAGACCATTTCCAGTTGAGAAATAAATTCCTAAATTTGATACCTAGCAGTTGTAGGACTCAGAGCAAAAACATTTCAGTACTATATAACTCAGTTCCCTCATCAGTGAGATGGATATGAACTGACTTTACCTCGCATGGATGTTGGAGCAATAAATGACAAATTCACTTCTCTGAACATCTCAGCCCATATGAAGGTAATATGCTAAGCATTATGACAAATTGGGGGTGTGAGCCACTTGTTAGTTCATTAAATTCTAATTCCATTAAGCCCATTTAAGTTGAATGCTGAAGCTTCCCCCGAATTGAATCACACCTTGCCACTTTTATACAATTGATACAATATTAGAATTAAATTTGTAAATATCCTCATACACAGTCCTGTGTTTCCAAAGTCCCAAGTAGTTAGGAGAAGAAATATTGTAAATGGTATGATAGTCTACAGAAATTTATAAAAAACAGTTCCCCCCTTAAATTCATTAAATTATCTCATAAGAATACAATAGATCATCTATAAGTCTTGGAAAATCATAGCATCAAGTAAAACACCATATGAAGTCACTTTAATTAGTGTTAATCTCCATGAAATATATTTTGAAGAGTGATGTACAGTATAATTGGCAGGATATTGAACACCACAATCAGAACGCCCTTGTTTTCCATCTCTTGTTGCTTTTTTTTTTTTCTTTTCAAAAACAGAAGTCAGAATTTTTCCATGGAAAGGGAAATTACAAAGTATTTTCAATTTGCAGAGCTATCAGGTCATGGAAAAGGGAGACCCTGAATTCCTAACTATGAGCAAACTGAAGGAAAAGTTTGGCAGGAACCATTTCTGCTTAGCTCTCAACTAAGGGTATCCAAGTTGCTAATGGAGTGACATTTCTACTACACATATTGGACCTTCGGTCCTTTGCATTGTTTATTTAAATCTGCATTAGCAATTATTCTAATGAGCAAAAGAAGTTAAGAATTAGCAATTATAGAGGTTAGCTCAATCAATTTAGGCCAACTGGATAGTTCATTCAGTTCCCAAAGTGATTATCTGGTTTGATTGCCTAGATTTATTGACACACATGAGCTAAAATTCTTTTTATTTTCCCTTTGGGAACATGATATTGATAAATCTATGTAAGTGAGAATGTGGGACTCATTAAAATGTGATTAAGTTCACTTAATTTTTTTTCTTTTTGGCATTCTTTATAAGACACAGATACTATGTGAAAAATTTGTATTTGCTTACATTATGAGGATTTAAACATTCAGTACAGTAAAATGTAAAGTCAGGTTTGATTGAATTCACTTCTTATAGTATCAAGCTGTATGTTCCACCAAAACATATTGAGAGAGTAAAAGCCAAAGGTAAGATTAACCTAGGGGCGCCTGGGTGGCTCAGTCGTTAAGCGTCTGCCTTCGGCTCAGGTCATGATCCCAGGGTCCTGGGATCGAGCCCCGCATCGGGCTCCCTGCTCCGCAGGAAGCCTGCTTCTCCCTCTCCCACTCCCCCTGCTCGTGTTCCCTCTCTCGCTGTGTCTCTCTCTGTCAAATAAATAAATAAAATCTTTAAAAAAAAAA
>NC_138372.1:134243948-134277498 GCF_054177405.1 Leptonychotes weddellii
GATAAGATTAATCTAGAAGAAGAAATGCTGAAACTTAGAGGCAATAGACTCTAAACAGGTAGGAAGAGAAACAAGTTTCCTAACTGCCTTGCAATGTAGGAATCCACTTGTCTGCAATGGAAATAATGTTTCATGTTGTTGTGAAAAGCGATGCTATTTCTTTCCCTTCATTCTCACCTCCCCCAAGTTTTAAATTTCGTTCCAACCCCCTCCTACTTTTAAATTGTAAGAATACAAAGGGCCTGACAGTTATGAAAATAGACCCCTTGCTGAGTCAGTTATCTATTAATGGATGGTCCTTTAGTTAAGCAAAGATCAGAAAATCTTTACTATGGCCAAATCTAGGGATTCTATCAAGTTTTAACAGAGGAGACCTGACTCCACTCAGTTGGGTGCTGGATGAGGTTAGGGGCATAAAAACCAACAGAACAATGGTTTTATTCTTCTACTTCCCAATGGTTCATTTAATAAATATTATTTATTGCCTTGTACGTGCCCAGCACTTGTTATCTCTACCAGCTCCTTCTCGATCCAGCTCTTAGAAAACAGGTGATTTCCTCCAGAGTTCTACTTTGATTCCTTTTTCTCTCATTGCCTGTAGTTTTTCTAAACTCTTACTAGATCTAATGATACTGTCCTTCTCTCTTGCTATCTGTAATCACTTGGCCCATAATTGAAAAAGATCAGATAAATAATATAAAGAGGTTACTAATTGAAACCCTTTCATATATTCCTCTCTTGGAAGCATTAGAAGTTTTAATAATAGATACATGTATGTAATGGACATATATATATGGAGAGAGAGACACACACACACAAATGTATAATTTCAGGTCGTGGCTGTGTGGCTGAGGGAAGAGAATTTTCTGCAGCTGGGGGCTTTTCTCATTTCTGTAACACACACCACTTAGGCCATCATCTCTAGAAGGTTTGCTTCCTTCCCTCATCTAGCAGGGGTAAGCGGGACTGTTTCCCCAAACTAAGGTTGTAAAGAGATTCACTTTGCTTCTGGAGAAGGAGTAGTTTGGAAGGACATTGATTCTTTTCTACAAGGAAAACAGTTTGACCAGCCTCTGAACAGTAGCTCCGTGGCTGCCTGGAAACATTAGCAACCTGTTTATTTAAGCAAGTCACAGCAAGGACTCCTATTTATAACAATATCCTCCCCTTGCATAAGCCTTTCTCCCTACCATTTCCTGAGGTAAATTTGTTGTTGGATTACAGAAAAAAGAATAACTTGAGAAAAACTAAGATTTCTAGATAAGACTGGAAAAACTCAGGCTCATTCTCTGAGAAGAAATGCCTCTTTAGAGCAGGGAGAAGGAAATTGGCCCCATCTGTAAAGCCTCCTGGCCCATCGGGAAGGACATGCTGCCCTGACAGGGCCGGGTCAGCGTCAGTTGTCTCCTCAGGCACCTTGCAGTCCAGGCCTCCAGAGGTTGCAGGTGGAAGCCTGTGGCTGACGACGTGACTCAGAAGTGGCAGCCAAAATTCCATGAATCTGTTCTCTCTGGCAGGTGGTCGAGGTATTGAAAGGGCTGGGCCTTGACAGCAGGAGAACCTAGGCCAAAACCTGAGGGAGTCTTAGCACGGAAAAGCTGACACTTGGCCTGGAAATCAAATTCCAGGCACATGTGGCAATGTGGTTGCTGTTTTACAAGAATGCTTGGGAAAAAGTCTCAGAAGCTGCCAGGCCCGGGTCATCTGCATCCTGCCCCAGATTGGCCGAGGGTCACAAGCAGGAGAGTGCTGGACTTCTTGCCCCAAAATGCCTAGTGCACTCCACTAATAAGATTCACTTTCCCCTAGTCCCTCTGCTGCCCACCCCCACCACTGCCTGAGTTCCTTTAGTGCAGGAGTTCATTTTGTGCCATGGACCCCCTTTTGCAGTTGGTGAAGTCCATGGACTTCTCAAAATAATGTTTTTTTAGATATAACAAATAAAATACATAGGACACAAAGGAAACCAAGTTTCCTGATACTGAGTTAAGAAAATACTATTAAATTCATGAGAGATAGAAACATATAGAAAATTTATGAGACAGAAACGTAAGTATGTTTGTGTGTATACTTCTATATAAATTCATTAAATAACAAGATTTAATACAGATATCTAATAACTGATTTAATTTCAAAGTAGTGATAAGTGTAAAAACATTTTAAGAGGTTGGTGATAACTAAAATGTGATATGAAAATATCTGATTTCTATTGACAAAGAGGCACAGGCATTATTAATGCCACCTATGTTTGCTGTCGATGGTCAAAATTGAAGCATATGATAAATTTCAGTTAGAGGTTAATAAAAAACATGATGTGATTTTTTTTCCCCAAGCTCATGGACCCCTGTGTTTGGAACTCACATGCTAGTGCTGGCTCTCTACCTTCCTCATTAGCAATCAGAGATCACTTACTTCTTGACTTCTGGAATGTCAAACAGTCTGGAATGTGTACTTCACCCTGGCATTGATATTTGACAAAGGACAAGAAAGGAGTCAAACAATTTTAAGGTCTTCCATGTGCTGAAAGCTTTATAAACATTTTCTCATTTAATTCAATCTTCACAACTTTTCAAAGTAGAGATGGCCTTTTATATAGATGAGGAAACTACAGCTTAGCCAAGGCTGAAGCTAGTGAGTTCCAGAATCAAGTTTGGAACCCAGAACTCTACCCAGTCATGCCTCCTTCTCAAATTTATCTAGTTTCTTTGGGCAGATTACACACCTAAGGTAAAGATATGGTACCAGGAGCTGCTATAGCCAACTTATGGCCATGAGTGGACCTGCTAACTGTTGAGAATGGCAGAACAGAAGGATAAAATAATATGTATTCTTAAAGATTTTGTGGAACCTTTAAATTAAACTACTTCACCCTTCCTCCAGACATCTTATTCTGTGAGATAGTAAGTAACTTATTACTTGATGTATACTGGTTTTCTGTTTCTTGCTCTGATATGTTCTCTTATCTCTTGTCTTTTGCACTTACTTCTTCTTTGTCTGGAACAGTCTTCACCTGTCTCACTCTTTACTTGATCAACTCTTTGATTATCCTACCTACATAAGTACTGAATTTCCCATCCTCCCTTACTACTGGTGGTGGCTATATGACACAGCCTGGTCAATCAAATAAAATACAGAATTAGCTGAGAAGTTTTGGATGGCTATGCTTTTCCCAGTGAAAAACACAGCTGACTGTCATGGCCCTTCCTTCTCTTTTTGCCTTGAATGCAGAAATATTATTTGAAACCATAGCCATCTGGTGACTTTGACATGGGATGCATTTGGGAAGTGCCAAGAGAATTTCAAAGACATCATCAACACTGACATCACTGAGCTGCTGAAACAATATTAGTAACTGTCTATCTCTTGAATTCTTATTAAGTGAGCAGGAGAAACCTTGTTTCTTTAAGCTACCATAGTCAGATTTTCTATTACTCACAGCCAAATGTATTGATATAAAGGTATTCAGTAAATACATACTAAGCACTGGATTTAACACAATGCATCAATGTACCCACTATTAAGAATGGTCTCTTAAGAGACTTCCACCTTCAAGTAAGATAGAGTGGATTGTGGCAGGTTTGTTCTCCCATTGTAACAACTGATAAATTACAAACATTATATCCTAAAGGCACCTCAGAGCTATGAAAGCTATGAAGAATAGATACACTAGAATTCTAGAGGATGGAGAACTGCTCGAAGTTGAGATGACAGTCACAAGCCATTTTTTCCTTAAGGACATTTATTGATACTGAGTACAGATTGAGTATCATGATCTTTTCTTGGAGAAAAAACTCCCAGTGCTTTTTTGGTTAGTCAGTAACAAGTTGGAATTTTGAAGGTTTTTCCCATGGGCCATTTCTTGAGCTCTAGGGCCATACAAAAGGCTTTAAGCTAGGCCAGAAGCTTCTAAAATACAGAATAAAATCTCCTGTAGTCTTCCAGAGTTTAGGAAATAAAGATTCTCCCTCAGAATGAGACATATTTTAAGCACACTGCTTGTATTCTCTTTAAGACACTTGCTGGAATTTGAGGCTGTTTGGTGTAGAAGGTTGGAGAGCTAGGATGGAAATCTCTTAAGGTCAGAGCTGAAGCCCCTGAAGTCACTTAGAACTGAGGAAATGGAAGTATGCTAGGATCTCAACCAAAAGCCTGGGAAGACCATTCAGTAAAAACAGAAGCAAGCTAGAATCTTACCAGAGGAATATAGACTACTACCGACATTGAATGTCAGCCCAATTTAGCTCACTCCTTCACCCTCTCTGCCTAAGAGAAGAAAGGGAAATCCACTTCTGGTGGAATATAATATTGTCTGGATCCTCTAGAATTGCATAATGTCCAGAATGAAGAAATGAAGTAAAAATAACTAGACAAGGAAAAAGGCAAGAAAATATGATTGATAATTAAAGAATAAAAGAAGCAATGCAGATATTTTTAGGTAGCAGTGACTTCAAAATAATATGATTAATATGCTTAATAAAAAATGAAAAAAATGACAAAATATATGAAAAAATGAAAATATAATCAAGAATTTGATTTATACTGCAAAACAAATGGACATTATAGAACTGAAAAACTATAGTATCTGAAATAAAAAACTAATGGGATGGGTTTAGCAACAGATTTATTGTTGATAGCAACAGATTTGTTGTTGATACTGAGTACAGATTGAGTGTCAGGATCTTTTCTTGGAGAAAAAGGAGTATCAGGATATTTTCTTGGAGTAAGCAGGATGAAGAGGATAGTGGCCTAGAAGTTAGGTCGATTAAAATATACCCAAACTGAAACACTGGGAAAAAGAAGAGGAGAAAAATATCACATCAGAGATATGTGGGAAATGCTCAAATATATGTATAAATGGTGTCCCAGAATGAGAGGAGACAGAGAATGTCAGAGGTAATGGCTAAGAATTTTTTGAAACTAAAGAAAGACATCAATCCACAGATTTAAGAAACTCTTCAAGGGGTGCCTGGGTGGCTCAGTCGTAAGTGTCTGCCTTCGGCTCAGGTCATGGTCCCAGGGTCCTGGGATCAAGCCCGCATCTTGTGTTCCCTCTCTCTCTGTGTCTCTCTCTGTCAAATAAATAAATAAATAAAATCTTTAAAAAAAAAAAAACTCTTCAAACCTCAGGCAGTATGAATGCACAGATAACCACATATAAGCATGTTTATCAAACTTCTAAAATTCAAAACATAACATTTTAGAAACATCCAGAAAAATAAAGAAAAAAAATCAAAGAAACAGAAATGACTTACGTCTGATTTCTGAAAAGAAATGATGGAAGCCGGAACAAAATGAATTTATTTAAAGGGCTAAATGAGGGCTTGGAGGCAGTGAAAATATTCTTCAAAGGTGAAGATAAAATACAAAAATGCTTTTAGAAAAACAACAACAAAGGAAGTTAATCACCAGTAGGCCTTCCTTACAAGAAATACTCAAGGAACTTCTTCAGGCAAAATAAATGACTCCAGGTAGATAAATGTATGGGCAGGAATGAAAAAAAGAACACCTCAAGGGTGTTTATATGAAAAAATAAGTAAATAATATATGCATATAAGTAGATAGGCTATAAGAAACAGTTATGATGTCTTTTGCGGTTCAAATATGTATACAATTAAAATATATGACAAAATTTATGAAAAAGAAGGGAAAATTGAATTTAAAAGGTCTGAGTATATCCTGGAAGTGGTAAAAGTATAAGTTTGTATGGAAATCTAATAAGTCATGCCATAGTCTTAGGAAAACCACTTAAAAAAGGTAAAAAAGAATATAACTAACAAATTAGAGAGGGGAAACTGGTGTAATAAAAACATATCTGATTAACCAACAAGAAGACAAGAAAAAAGTAAATATAAAACAGATGGCCCTAAAGAGGAAAAAAAACCCAAACAAACCCAAACTCTAATATGATGGCAGATATAAGCCCTATTATATCTGTAATTACATTAAATATAAATAGATGAAATACTCTAAGCAAAATAATAAGATTGTCAGAGTGGATAAAAAACAAAACTTCACAATGTGCTTTTAACAAAACATGCACTTTAAATATAAAGACCAGAGATTTAAAAGTGAAAGGTTGGAAATAGATACACCATGCAAGAACTAACCAAATGAAATTGTGAGTAGCTACACTTATATCAGAAAATATGGGCCTTAAGGAAAAAGACGTATTATTGAAGATAAACTGAGACATTCCATAATGGTAAGGGAATTAATGTAAAACGAAATAATCACAATTTTAAATCTGTGTACCTAATTACATAGATTCAGCATACATAAAGCAATAAGTGACAGAAATAAAAAGATCCATGGACAAATCCACAATTACAGGGGAACTATGATAAATCACGTTATATATTGTAAGCCCTAGAACAGAGATTGGCAAAATTTTTTCTGTCAAGGACCAGATAGAAAATATTTTTGTTTTTGTAGGCCATATGGTTTCTGTCACAACAAGTCAGTTTGTCCTTGCAGTGTAAAAGCAGCTACCAACATAAATAAATGAATGGATATGGCTGTATTCCACTAAAACTTTATTTAAAAAAAGGTGGTGGGATGGATTTGGACTGCAGGCTATAATTTGCTGTCTGTCTCTTGTTCTAAAGCAGCCGCTGAAACCAACTGAAAAAACTAAAACAAAAATACTTAGCCAATAGCAGAGGTATAATGGAATCATAAAGAACTCTCAAGTCATCCAAAGGAAAAGAAAAGGAAGGAAAAGAAAGGAAAAAACATGTGTGACCTGAAACAAAATAAAGCACACCTAGCTTATCACTAATGAAAGTGATATTTTGAGCTCCATTTTCATGTCTTTTATGTCTACCTCTCAATTATTTCTGATACTGGGTGGCGAAAAGAGAAGTATTGTTTATTGACCTCCTAAATCACCAAAACTCATCAACCTCCAAATCGAACTCTCCCTTTTATTTTTTCTCTCTCTCTCTCATACACACACACACACACACACACACACATCCTACTCACAGAAGCCTCTGTGTATACAAAAGAGTTTACTGTAAGTTTGGGAAAATTAAGAAAAAGTTTTACATCATAGCCACTCAAGAACTTCAAATTGCATATTAGACATGCTTGTTATTGGAAGTCTTCTGGTAGGGTTCTGCTTTCAGCTAGGATGGACTAGGTTACGTGGACCACTTATCTCACTGAAGAGCTAGGAATATTAAATAAATTACAATAATTATATATTTGGAGGGTTGGTAAACTATAGCTTGCAGGGCAAATCAGCCATGCCCATTTTTTTGGTATTGTTTTGTGCTATAACAACATAACTAAGCAGTTGTGACAAAGACCACATGGCCTATGAAGCCAAAAATATTTACTATCTGGTCTTGACAGGAAAGTTTGCTGGCTCCTGATATTCTAAAGGCACCAGAGAGCTTCAGAAACATTGAAGACAAAAAGGAGTAAAACTGCTGAGAGAAAGGAAATATTCAAAGAGAAGTTGAGGAACTGCAGCTGTCCCTGGGGGGCATGTGCTGATTCTTGGTGAAGGCTGGAGTCTAAGAATCTAGGTTTGGCTTGGGCAGAGTACCATGGATGGGGGACAAGGAAAGTAGAGATATTTCGGTGCTCACATGAGACAGAGGTGACAAAATTGGAGATTTGAAGGGCCCTTTCCCTGAATTCCAAAGATGCATGGGGCAGAAGGCTAAAAATTAAGCCAAAATCTTGGCAAGGTGGTTTCCTGCTGCTTGGGGGACAGGGCCTCATTGAGGGAAGGACATTGATAACAACTGGAGAGATTCTGAAGCCCTAGATTAATAGTCCATTGTCATTGATGGTCTACATCCCTTTTACACTAGGCAGGGAAACTTGCTCATCAGGGATATCATGAGTGGAGAATCCAGGCTTGGACCTCAGTGGAGAGGCATTACTAGGGGACAGAGAAACAAGGCCTCTAAGAGTCAGTATCTCCTCTGAAGAGGGTAAATGACCAGAAGGGAACCAAACAGGGGGTAGGTATTGATAATGTTTCTATTTCATGGTCTGGGTGTGATCATTTTCTAAAAATTCATGGAGTTATATTCTTTGGATTTGTCCACTTTGGAGTATGTATATTATATTTCAATGAAATTTTACAAAAAATTAAGTCCTTAGGCTAACTATCTCTGACTCTTCTCCGATCTACAATTTCTGTTAGTTTCTAAGAACATTTAGTCTTTTGCTTATTTGACTCCCGCCTAACCCATGCCTTCAAGGTCTCACCTTCTACCTCAAGCTACTTACTGACTTAATTTCCTAAATACAGTTTCTTCCTTAAAAAATAATTCTGAATTTAGTTATTAAAATGATTTATTTTCACCCCTTTTCAGAAGTAATGGTCACACTGCATTCTGTATGGCTCAGATTAGCAGAGTATCATGTTTAAAGAAGAACACAGACTGGAACATGTCCAGAAGAGGGCAAGTAGGATGATAAAGTGTATGAGAATTATGTTGCATGTGGAATATCTGAAGGGACTGGGGATTTTCAAACTGAAAAATAACAGAGTCAGAGTTGTGGTGCAATCTTTGCTTTCAAACCCATAACATATTTTGTGGAAGAAAGATGTATTTTATTCTAAGTATTTTGAAGGCAGAACAGGATTGGCCATTACAGGGATGGAGTTTCCTTTGAATTCTTAGTTATCCATTCATGAAAAAAAAATGGTTGTGTTCTTCATTAACTCATTTAATAAACATTTATTGAACAGTAAATATATTATAGAATCTACTGCCAAGGAGTTCATATTCTACTGCTGAAGACAGGTACATACAAGTACAAAACAAAGTAAAGATCCAAAGAGTGGTATCACAAGGTGATGTTGGGGCCCAGAGGAGAGAGGGATGGGGGAGGAGCAGGAAGTAAGGAGGGAGCTGCAAAGCAGAACTTGGAGTCTTCCTACCCCCTGCTCTCCATCCCATATGCCTCATGACAATGGACAGCACCACCATCCACCCAGTTACTCAAGCTGACAGCCAGAGAATCACTGTGACCTCACCCTCTCCCTTACCCTCACATCCACATCCAGTTAGCCTCTCAATTCAATCAATCCTAGCACAAAACATTTCTCAAGCAAATCTCTTCATTCCTTACCATGGCTGGCCTTAGGTTTCCAGATTCCTTGCATGAATAATTTTGTGGCATCTTAACTATTCTGCCTACAGGCCTGGCCCCTTCAAATCTGACATCACACAGACCATAAGGTTACTTTTCTGAAATAAAAGTGGGTCATGTAAATGTCCTGCATACAGTTCTTCATAGGATCTTAGCATATAGAAGAGCCCTCATTCATCACCCATTCAGCTCATCTTAGACAAGATTTCCATTTGTATGTACCCTACAGTCCAGTAGTCATTGACTCACTTTAGTGATTCTGCCACTTCACACTGTTGCAATATCCACATCTGTGTTCACCATGTTCCTTTTATCTGAAACTCCCTTCCTCAGCACATCCATCTGGAAATGCTACTCAGCCTCCATGTATCGGCTTTAACATTGATTCTACAAAGTCTTCCTGACCCCCACACTTGGAAGATGGATAGCTTCCTCCTCTATGTATCTACTTGTTTTCTGCATATCTCAGATAATCTGGGTTTGCCTTTCTTCTTGCCAGCCTATGAGCTCTTGAAGAGCATGAACAAGGTTGCATGGCATAGTAGACTCTGGAGTCAGGATGCCTGGGTTTAAATTCTGGCTCCATTTCTTATTAGTTGCATATCTTTGGTTTCTTCACCTCTTTGAACCTCAGTTTTTTTCATTTGCATAGTGGAAATAATGGTACTATATGGCCATTGTAAAAACCAAATGAGGTATTACCTGTAAAGTGCTTAGAACAGAACCTGGAACATAGTTAATTCCTTATTAGATGTGATATATTATTGTTTTTGTTACTACTATTATGTCTGCATGGGAGGTACTAACTCAGAGGCTAGTATATAGTAGATCCTCAATAAGTTTTTAATATATTTTTTCTAACTCTATACATTGCAAGAAAACTTAACATTGGAATACACTCATACACACACATGCCCTGAGAACTAGAATCTGAGAAATTTACATGTTACAGGTACTATTTTTATTGTAGTGGTCCATTTCTGGTCCTCAAAGGAGAAATTTCTCTTCACAGTCCAGTCTCATACAGTCTTCTTTGTTTTATATTCTTCTTTGTTGCCCTATACAGAGCATTTTTTTGAGAAATTCAGTGCTTTAAGCTAAGAAGTAGCATAGAGCTCCCTCAGTGACATTTATCCATAAAATAATAGCAGGTAGGAGGAAACTTGGAGATGAAAATCTTAGTCCATGGGTAGCCATTTGACTGCTCTGTTGTTAGGAATGAGTTTTCACATAATTCACACTAAATCATCTCTATGCTCCAATCTGAAGTATAAAAGCCATCTTTCAAGCATAAGCCAGTAACCATGAGCTCTCATAACATTCAAAGTTGATACAAAAAGTCATATAATAAAGTTTTGTAATGACACTATTCCTTCCTGGCCTTGTCACCTTGCCACACCAAGACCTTCTAAGACTAATTAAACCAGTAAGGTATTTCTTTTTTTCATTTCATCCCTGGATTCTGAAAAATTTTATTTGAGGTACAGAGTGCTTCTTTCTTTAAATTTCTAAGTAAGCTTTCATAACATGATGGCCAAATTATTTGAAAAATGTTTCCCTGTGGTGATGTCATTTTGAAGGAAAAACATACTTGGGATATGAAGTATTCCCATCAGAAATCTCCGAGATCTCGCATCTGTACTTTTAACCCCAAGAGGTTATCAAATAATAGTAGATGATTGTAAAAGGGATGACTTCTAATGGGGTGTTGGCAGGCAGGCTGGCCAACAGTCATAGGTCACTGAACAAATATTTATAGGGGAAGTGAAGCCTTCATTTTTGCTTTCGCTATCAGACAGCTTTCAAAAATCTACAAAGAAAGACTAATGCTCAGGGTAAAGATACCCTTGTACATGAGAAAAATCCAGAAACCAATAGCTAGCTCTGTTGCAGATTCTTATATTGTGTCAAATGCAAATCTTATATTGTGTCAAATACAGTGTGGGCTGCCTAAAAGATTTCTATAATGAAGGGGAAATATCCCATAAATAAGCAAAGCCAGACCAAGAAGTTTAAGGAAAAATGCATCACCTGCCCAAATTGAACATGAAGAAGCCTTATAGAGTGCATAGATGTTAATTATAAACTGTGAGAAAACATTTATTCATTGATGATTTCAAGATGGTTGCCAAGATCAGACTCAGTAGAGAAAATTTTTATTCCCACCTGGCCAAAGCTATATTATAGCAGGTTTTCTTATCAACTGTTCATTCACAGAGCAAGAGCTACATGATTTTAAGTACAGTTGGCTGACAAAAATGGAAAGAAAAAACAGATAATTTGGTTTCAGGTGGTCCTTTAATTGGCTCACTGGGGAAGCTTCACAGAGTTACAGCTAGGGCATAGACTTTAAAGCAAGAATAACTCAAGTCAAAAGCCTTTTTCTGTACCTTGTTAGCTTTATCTTATCCAAGTTCCTTAACTTCTCTAGGCCCCATTTTCCTCTTCTATAAATTAGGTACAATTCCACAGGGTCATTGTGAGGATTAAGTGAGATCATGACAATTAAATCTTTGGCACTCTTCCTGGCATTCAAACATTATTCCAAAAATATTTAATTATTGTACAATTGAATCAGTGACTAGAGGAAGAGGTCACCTTCTATTTCATTCAGCTCATAGAGTGAAACCTGATTTTTCTGATAGTGTTGACAAGTCTTCGCAGGGACTGGTGTCAATGTTTTCAAGGCTCGTAAGAGAGCCAGAAGAACCTAGACACCAGACTCCCCAACCACAAAGTAGGAGAAAGGGCTTTTAAGGCCAAGAACTGCCAGCAGCAAAGGCTGTGAGTCTGACTTACTAAATAGTTTATGTTGATACTTTGATTCATTGCTATGAGTGATGACAACTGCAGGAAGGACAGGACCATGGTGATGGCAGCAGAAATGAGAGTTCTGAGATGAGTCACAGAATAATCACAACAGACCACATAGGATTGCATACCCCTGCCAGACAACTGACTTCTTTCATTGTACAGATTGAAAGACTATATATAAGGATTTATTAATCTACTTCCAGGTATCACAGAGAACACAGTCAATGAATGGTAAGACTTACAGCTGGATTGCAGCCCATGGGTTTCTCATTTTGATAGTGCTAAAAGAACCACAAAATACAAGTTTAGCACAACTTGTTCTAGCAAACTCTTTTTTAAACTAGTCTATGGGGAGAATTTATGGCAAATGCTTTCTCCATATATATCACAATTAGCTGACAGCAAAAGTGAAATGTTAATTGGGTACTAAGTTGAGAAAAACTCAGATCTTTTATGCAATTATTTCCTAATAATCAACTCTGCCTGCTAATTTTATTTTGAACTGGGCATTTTTAAAAGAAACATGACAAATCGGACATGTGTTATTTATTAATAAGTGTATGATATGCCTCAACCATCCCATAAATAAATATTGCATCCATATAGTATGGAATATCTGAAATTTTCAAAGGACTAGATCAAAACCAGGTTCTGTTCTTTATATCAAATGTGTAAAATTTAGCTATCTTCACCTAGTCAGGGTCCAAAAAGAGCAATAGGTGTGCAACAAACTCAGTTAAACCTTTATCTTGGAATACTTTTTAAGAGCAGTCCATCATGGCATCCATGCATTATATACATATTTGCATATATGTGTGTAAAACTTCATGGAAATATGTAAAGTAACCTAGTTACAATAAGTAGTGGCATTATAGTAGATTCCATTGTTTATATCCCTACCTTGCTACGTTGTTATGTTACTTTTACAGATAAAATATTATAAAATGAAATGCATTGGTCCAGTTTTCTACCTCAGTAAACAGAATATAGTGACATCTCTTTGAGATGATTTAGGATCATGTAGGGACTCAACATTTAACATCCTGAGCATCCACATTCACATGGAGAGTAGAAGAGAAAGGGAATGACATATGGTGATCCCAGAATATGATTCCCATGTATTAGTTTTCTGTGGCTGTTATAACAAATTACCAATAACAGGGAGGCTTAAAACAATGAAATGTATGCTCTCACAGCTCCAGAGGCCAGGAGCTAAAATCAAGGTGTCAGCAGAGTTGCTTCTTTCTGGAGGCTCTGAGGGAGAACCAGTTCCATGCCTCATTCCTCGCTTCTGGTGGCTGCCCGCAATTGTTGGGGTCATCTTGTAGATGCATCACTCCAATATCTGCCTCCGTCTTCACAGAAATTCTCCTCTTCATCTTCTTCCTTTCTTTTCTCTTACATGGACATTTGTCTTTGGATTTAGGGTCCATCCTAATCCAGGATGATCTTATCTCAATATCCTTAACCATGTCTGCAAAGACTTCTTTTTTTTTTTTTTTTCCACATATGGTCACATTCTGAAGTTCTGAGTCAACATACCTTTTGGTAGTTTATAAAGCAACCTGCTATATGAGTAATGGAAAAAAACCCATTACACCACTCTCACAGCATTATATTCTAGATGGCTGTCACAAATAAAACAAAGCTATGTTACTGGCCTGATTTCCCATTTTATGTTGACTACCTGGGAGCTTTTAAGTAATTAAGAGGGCTGCTTGAAGTTGCTATGCAAGTCATGATAGAATGCTTTTATTGACCTCACTCCTGTTTTTGACCCTGGTTTTGTATATCTTCTTCTCTCCATCATGTTTTTAATTCAGGCAATTTTTGTTGGATTCTTAGGAGTCATCTTGAAACCTTTCTGGAAAAAGCCAGAGTATAAGTATCATATATGCCCGTTATGGTTGTGTCCCCCCCGCCCCAAATTCATATTTTGAAGCCCTAACCCTTAATATCTCAGATTATAACCATATTTGGAGATAAGGCCTTTAAAGAGGTAATTAAGTTAAAATGGGATTGTTAGGATGGACCCTAATCTAATATGATGACTGGTGTCCTTATAAGAAGAGAAGATGAGGGGGCACCTGGGTGGCTCAGTCATTAAGCGTCTGCCTTCAGCTCAGGTCATGATCCCAGGGTCCTGGGATCGAGTCCCACATCGGTCTCCCTGCTCAGCGGGAAGCCTGCTTCTCCCTCTCCCACTCCCCCTGCTTGTGTTCCCTCTCTTGCTGTCTCTCTCTCTCTCTCAAAAAAAATAAATAAAAATCTTTATAAAAAAAAAAAGAGAAGATGAGGACATAGGGAAAATCATGTGAGGACACTGAGGAGATAGCCATTTGCAAACTGAGAGAGAAGCCTCAGAAGAAACCAAACCTGTTGACACTTTGATCTTAGACATCTATGCCTCAGAACTGTGAGAAAATAAACTTCCACCTAGTCTATGGTATTTGTTATGGCAGCCCTAGCAAACTAATATGACTAAATATAAGCCAATATTTTCCCCTCAAAATTAGTACTCGGAAAGGAGGAACTTGCCTTATAGTCAAAACCTTAGAATATTACAGGGCCTCTGTCAAATATTTTATATTACATGATAAGGTATAGTTTGGGGAAGAAATATTAGCCTGAAATGATTACAATCAGTGCTAGTCTGGGGTGTTTTATGAAGGTTACCTGACAAAATTGGTGAAAGGAATCATAATAGCAAAAGGAAATAGATTATTTCACAATTATATCTTTGTGTATGATTTCACAATTGCAAATGTTAAATGTTATTTTAAACAAGATTTTAAAAAAATACTTTAAAAACCAATGCATTAAGTGGTTATGTTGTGGAGAATAGAATAAATAGGACAGATATCTATTATAATATTATATGAAAGGGTTGGGAGGCTTGTGGTTTGGTATAAAATTTCTAGTGACAATATCATATAAAATCTAAAAAGTGCTAGTGCTTTATCTCAAATAACTAGATGGAAGTGAAGATGGCAATTCTGCTTTAGAAATAAGTGAAGAAATGAAGCCTCTTGTCAAGATCTCCCACCAGTGTGCCAGGCATGTAAACGAGTTAGGTTGGAAATAATTCTCCAGTCATAGGCAAGCCTTCACATGACTGCAACTCCAGCTGACATTTTTTCTGCAACCTCATGAGAGACCATGACTTAGAAGCCCCTAGCTAAGCAGTTTCTAGATCCTTGACCCACAAGAAACTGTGTGAAATAATGTTTTATGGTTTTAAGCCACTTAATTTGGAGTAAATTGTTATATAGCAATAGAGCAGGTCTTAGAAATTTACTTGTTACACTTCTGGTGAACACGGCTTGGTTCTGTTGAGAGCTGACTTCCTGGTTTGCCATCTTCTTGCTGTGTCCTCACATGGCGGAGAGAGTGGGGAGGAGTTGCAAATTCTTTCCTGTCTCTTCTTATAAGGGTGTTAATCCCATCATGAAGGTAGAACTTTCCCCAAAGTCTACCTCCTAATAGTATCACATCAGGGATTAAACTTTCAACATATGAATTTGGAGGGGGGTGGGCACAAATATTCATCTCGTAGCAGATAGCTAACAAAAATTTTGGTACCTGGAAGTGGACTCTCCATAAATAAACAAAAAGAAAAAAGAATGAGGGAGAGTAGCTTTGGAACAGAGCGGTGGGTGTAAACTTTTCAAGGACTTTGAGAATAATATTAGTAAAACTCTAAAGTTTCCTGAAAAGACTGTCATTAGAAGCTTGATAGACTTTGAAAGAGCTGCTAGTTAGATTTTAAAGGAATGTGAGGTAAATATTGTTTAAGAAAAAAACATTTAAAAACTGCAGGAAATCAGATTGTTATATACTGGCTGAGAGTTTAGCCACACTGTCACCAATGTTAACATGAAAGAAGGAAATGTAACTAAAGAAGTAGATGATCTAGATAAGGAGATTTCCACACAGAGTGATGAAAGTGCTACCCAGTATTTCCCTGTTGCTAAAAGCAAAATTCAAGAAAAGAATGATAAGGTAAAGGAAAGAATGTTCATCAAAAGTATGTCATGACTTGTTGGTTATGAAGTTTTCCAATCTTTCTGATGGATATTGATGTTAAAATTAAGAAATAGCTTTTAAGAAAAGATCAAATCCAGGGCATTGCTGAGAAAACATGTTTTAATAATAAAGCTTGGGGTATAACTATAAAAATTCTTTGTTAAGGCTTCAGAAGGATATCAGATGGTAGTTTAGAAAACCATTCAATGTCTTCTAAGAAGATCAGCAATTTTATCAGAAACCATGATATAGAAAGACTTATCTCCAACAGATCTGTGGATATAGTTTCTGTTTAATGACTGAACAAAAATAATATTCATAGAAGACCCACAAAGATTTTAAGAGAAGTGTGTTGGCAGAAAGAAGTGTGTTGACAAAGCGTGTTGCTTTGAAAGGAATGGGAATAGTATGACATAAAAGGAAGTGTTTCGACCATGAAATTTGTAGAGGCAGCAAACAAGTTGAGAAAAGTACTCAGCTGAAAACATAGACTTCCTTTCATGAAAGAATGATCCAGTGGGTCGAACCAAAAGCTCAGAGGATGGAGCCAAGAGTCATGAAGTATCCTTCCTAAATAGAGGTAGGATGGAATTCTAACTAAGTAACTTCTAAAACATATGCCCAGCTATATCTCAAAGTTCTGTGGATCAGTGGCCCCTGTGTCCCTAATCAGTTCCCACTTTTTGAACAGGTGTGGCTATAGTAGTTATCCACTGTCTGTAACACCATTGTTTGGTGTGTAGGAAGGTAACCTGTCTCTAGTTCACAGATACTCAGATTGAGAGAAACTGTATTTGAGGAGCTCAACTTAAGGAAGTATACTCAAGGAGACTCAACTGCATCTGGACTTAACTTAGGTTTTGAGAATCTGGACTTTGATGAGATGATGCTGTAACAAGGGATAAGACTCACATCCATAAGAGTCCTGATTGGTGTTTGTGTGTTGATGGGGGTTCTTCAGGTTGATAGAGGTTCTGCCATCTTTAGCATATTACTTCTATGGTCCCTTTGCATACTGAAAATCCCAGTGTTGGAGAGGTTAATGTTGAAGATGCACGTGAAAAATTTGAATAAAATTGTTCTTTAAATAATGAGAGTGGAAGAGAGCAATATACATCTCAACTTTCAAATGTACATATATAAGTAAATTAAAAAATTATATATCATAAATTGAGAGCTGATTATTTCAATTATATTCTCTAGAGTTGGTCAAAATAATTATTTTTCATATTTTTGTCATTGAGAAAATGGAAGATTGCCTTATGTATAATATCATTTTCTCTTCAGGCAAACAGAAATTTTTTTTAAAAAGTCATTAATTCACTGCTATGTCACAGTTGCTCCCCACAGTGTTATAAAGAACAATAGTCTCTTGATATACTCTGGAAAGACAAGTTTTTAGTCAAGTAGGTTTGGGAAAAACTGTATACATTTTCTCCCTCATAGAGAATTCAGTGCATATCGCATATTAAAGGCTCTGAGGAGTCCTTCTGTAAAGAAACTAGTTTGATTTTATTTGGCCAGCATCTCCCAAACATGATTTATTTAAGAGAAAATCCTCTCCATTAAAAAAAAATAGAACTTATATTTTAGAGCAGTTTTAGATTTACAGAAAGATTGCATAGAAATATAGTCCCCATATACCTCCTTTCCCCCTCAGTTTCTCCTATTATTAACACCTTGCATTATTATAGTACATTTGTTACAATTGGTGAACCAATATTGACACATTATTATTAAAGTCCATAGTTTACATTAGGGTTCACTCTTTGCATTGTGCAATTCTATGAACTTTGACAAATGCAAATGTCATGTAGCCATGTATCATGCATAATAGTTTCACTTCCCTAAAATGCTCTGTGCTCTACCTATTCATCTCTTTCCTTAACATCCTAAATATGACAACCACTGAAGTTTTTATTGAGTCAGTAGTTTTGAATTTTCTAGACTATCATGTAGTTGGAATCATATAGTATGTGGTTGTTTTTTTTTTTCCGAAACTGGAGTCTTTCATTTAGTAATATGCATTTAAGGTTCTTCTATGGTTTCATTTTTAATGCTGAATAATATTCTACTGTATGGATGTGCAAAGTTTGCTTATTCATACACCTATTGAATGACATTGTGATTGCTTCCAAGTTGGGGTAATTAAGAATAAATCTGCTATAAATGTTCTTGTGCTGGCTTTGTGTGGGAATAGGTTTTCAGTCATTTGAGTAAATAAAAGATTTGCTGGATTGTATGATTAGTTTTTTCAGAAACTGCCAGGCTGTATTCCAATGTAGCTGTACTATTTTGCTTTTCCATCAGCAATGAATGAAAGCTCCTATCGCTCCACATCTTCATCAGCATTTGGTGTTCTCAGTGTTTTAGATTTTAGCCATCCTGGGAGGTATGTAGTGGTATCTCATTGTTTTAATTTGCAATTACCTAGTGACATATGAGGTTGAGCATCTTTTCATAAGCTTGTTTTTCATCTGTATATCTCCTTTAAGTGAGATGTCTGTTCAGATCTTTTACCCATTTTTTAATGGGTTAATTAGTTTTTTTTTTTTTTAATGTTGAGTTGTGAGATTCTTTGTATATTTCAGACACAAGTTCTTTATCAGGTATGTACTTTGCAAATGTCTTCTCTCAGTCTGTGGCTTGTCTTTTTACTCTCTTAACAGTCTCTTCTGTAGAGTAGAAGTTGGTTGTTTTTTGTTTGTTTTTGCTTTTGTTTTGCTTTGCTTTGTTTTTAACAAAGTCCAAGTTATCATTCTCTTTCATGGATTGTACTTTTGGAGTTACATCTAAAAACTTATTGCCAAATCTGTGGTCACCTAGATTTTCTCTTATTTTTTTCTAAAAGTTTTTCATTTTATATTTAGGTCTGATCCATTTTGAGTTATTTTTTGTGACAGATGTAAAGTCTGTGTCTAGATTTTTTTTTTTTTTTGCATGTGCATGCTCTAGCACAATTTGTTAAAAAGGCTGTTCTTTCTTCATTAATTTGCCTTTGCTTCTTTGTCAAAGATCAATTTACTATATTTATGTGGGTCTATTTCTGGGCTCTCTATTCTGTTCCATCAATCTATTTGTCTATTCTTTTTTTTTTTTTAAGATTTTATTTATTTATTTGACAGAGAGAGCAAGAGAACACAAGCAGGGGGAACAGTAGAGGGAGAGGGAGAAGCAGGCTTCCTGCCATGCAGGGAGCCTGATGCGGGGCTCGATTCCAGGACCCTGGGATCATGACTTGAGCCAAAGGCAGACGCTTAACCATCTGAGCCACCCAGGTGCCCCCTATTTGTCTGTTCTTTGACTGTTACCACACTGTCTTGATCACTGTAGCTTCATGGTAAGTTTTTTTCAGTTTATTTTTTATTGAACATACAGTGTTATATTATTTTCAGGTGTACAACATAATGATTCAACAATTCTATACATTATTCAGTGCTCACATACTGTTTTCCATATTCCCACCAACAGTGCACTAGGGTTCCTTTATCTCCACATCCTCAGTAGTTCTTGTTATTTTTGTCTTTTTGATTCCAGCCATTCTGACAGGTGTAAGGTAATATCTTATTGTGTTTTTAATTTGGCATTTCCCTTATGATTAGTGACATCGAGCATCTTTTTATATGTCTGTTAGCCATCTGTATGTCTTCTTTGGAAAAATGTCTATTCAAGTCCTCTTTTTTAAATCAAATTATTGTTTTTTTTGTTTTTGGTCTTTTTTTGGTGTTGTATAAGTTCTTTATATATTTTGGATATTAGCTCTTTTTTTTTTTTATTCTTATGTTAATCCCCATACATTACATCATTAGTTTTAGATAAAGTGTTCCATGATTCATTGTTTGTGCATAACACCCAGTGCTCCATGCAGAATGTGCCCTCCTCAATACCCACCACCAGGCTAACCCATCCTCTCACCCCCCTCCCCTCTAGAACCCTGTTTGTTTTTCAGAGTCCATCGTCTCTCATGGTTCGTCTACCCCTCCGATTTCCCCCGCTTCATTCTTCCCCTCCCGCTACCTTCTTCTTCTTTTTTTTTTTTCTTAACATATATTGCATTATTTGTTTCAGAGGTACAGATCTGAGATTCAACAGTCTTGCACAATTCACAGCGCTTATTGGATGTATCATTTACAAATTTCTTCTTTCATTCAGTAAGTTGCCTTTTTGTTTTGCTGATGTTTTCCTTTGCTGTGTAAAAACTTCTCATTTTGATACAGTCCCAATAGTTTATTTTTGCTTTTGTTTCCCTTGCCTGAGAAGACTTATCTAGAAAAATGTTCCTAAGGCTGATGTCAAAGACATTACTATGTTAATTTCTAGGAGTTTTATAGTTTCGGGTCTCACATTTAGGACTTTAATCCATTTTGAGTTTATTTTTGTGTATGGTGTAAGAAGGTGGTCCAGTTTCATTCTTTTGCATGTAGCTGTCCAGGTTTCCTAACATCATTTGTTGAAGAGATTGTCTTTTTCTTATTATACATTCTTGCTTTCTTTGTTATAGATCAATTGACCATATAAGCGTGGGTTTATTTCTGGGCTTCCTATTTTGTTCCACTGATCTATGTGTCTGTTTTTGTGCCAGTACCATACTGTTTTGATTACTATAGCTTTGTAGTATATCTTGAAATTTGAGATTGTGATACCTCCAGCTTTGTTCTTTCTCAAGATCACTTTGCTATTCAGAGTCTTTTGTGGTTCCATGCAGATTTTAGTATTATTTGTTCTAGTTTTGTGAAAAATGCTGTTGTTATTTTGATAGGGATTGCATAAATTTGTAGAGTGCTCTTTTTTCTAGTATTATTGAGGTATAAGTGACTCATAGTAAGCCGAAGTTGGGTGGTGGCAGTCTACCAACTTTGTTCTTCATTATCCTGTTGGCTATTCTGGGTCTTTTACCTTGCCAGATAAACTTTAAAATCAGTTTGTCACTAACCACAAAATAACTTGGGAATTTTAGTTGTATCTATAGATTAAGTTGAGAAGAGTTGACATCTTGATAATAAGTCTTCCTATCCATTAACTTGGAATACCTTCTGTTTATTTAAATCTTTGACTTATTTCATCAGAGTTTTGTATCTTTTCTTTTATGGATCTTGTACATGCTTGGTTATATGTATACCTTCTTAGGGTGCTAATGTAAATGATATTCTGTTTTTAATTTAAAATTCCAGTTATTCATTGCCATTATATAAGAAAGCAGTTGACTTTTGTATATTAACCTTGCTTGTATCCTGCAACCTTGCTATATGCACTTGTTAGTTAAAACAATTTTTTGTTGTTATTGTTGATTCTTTGGGATTTTCTACATAGATTTATATCACCTATAAACAAAGATAGTTTGATTTCTTTCTTTCCAATCTATATACCTTTTATTTCCTTTTCTTCCCTTATTGCATTAGCTAGGATTTTTGGTATAATGTTGAGTAGGAATAGTAAGAGGCGATATCCTTATCTTGTTTGCCACTTTAGGGGAAAAACATTGAGTTTTTCATCATTAAGAATGATGTCAACTGTAGAGTTTTTGTAGATGTTCTAAATCAAATAAAGGAAGCTTTCTTTTGGGGCACCTGGGTGCCTCAGTTGGTTAAGCGTCTGCCTTCAGCTCAGGTCATGATCCCAGGGTCTTGGGATCGAGTCCTGCATTGGGCTCCCTGCTCAGTGGGGAGCCTGCTTCTCCCTCTCCTCCCTGATCGTGCTCTCTCGCTATCTCTGTCTGTCTCTCTCAAATAAATAAATAAAATCTTAAAAAAAGGAAGTTTTCTTTTATTCTTGGTTTGCAGAGAGTTTTTATAATGAATGGATGTTAGATGTTTTCAAATGCTTCTTCTGTGTCTATTGATACGATTTTATAATTTTTCTTCTTTAGCATGTTAATGTGATGAAACATTAATTAATTTTCAAGTGTTGAACCAAACTTGCATTCCCGGAATAACGCTCACTTGGTTGTGGTATATAATTCTCACATTATTAGATTCAATTTGCTAATATTTTGTTGGGGATTTTTGCATCTATAGTCATGAGAAATATTGGTCTGTAATTTTCTTTCCTAGTAATGTCTTTTTATTATTCTGGTATTAGAGTAATGCTGGCCTCATAAAATAAATTAGAAAGTGTTTCCTCTGCTTCTTTTTTCTGGAAGAGATGGTAGGGAATTGGTATCATTTTTTCATCTTCCCATGTAAAAATTCTTTCAAAACTCAACCAGTAAAAATATTTTGCCTTTAATTAATCACCTTATTATTATTATTTAATTAATTACCTGGTTATTTTTGTTTTGTTTCCTTATGGATATTTTTGTCTTAGTTTATATACAGTAAAATGCACAGATAGTAACTGTACCATTTGGTAAGTTCTGACAATTGTCTATACCCATTTAACCACTACTCCAATCAAGATATAGAATATTTAAGTTACCCTAGAAAGCTCCCTTGTGCCCCTTTCCAGTCAATTCTCCCTGCCCACAAACACACAGTGGTAACTATTCTTTTGATTTCCATTACCAAAGCTCAGCTTTGCCTCTTTATATAAATAGAGGTATACATCATGTACTTCTTTTGCATCTCACTTTTTTCACTCAATATAATGTTTTTGAGATTCATCCATATTATTGTGTGTCAGTAGCTCATCTCTTTTTTATTACTCAGTAGTAATATACCACATTTTGTTATTCCATTCTCCTGTTTGCAGACATTTGAGTTATTTCCATGTAGAATGATCATGTTTAAAGCTGACAGGAACATTCTTCTACAAATATCTTTATGGACATATGTTTTCATTTGGGGAAGGGAGGTAAATATCTAGGAGTGCAATTTCTGGGTAATAGGTACATATGTGTTGAGATTTATAAGTTTATGAGTTTTCCAAGATGATTGTACCACTTTCCATTTTCATCAGCAGTGTATGAGCATCTCAGTTGTTCCATATTCTCACCAACATTTGATATTATCAGTCTTTAAAATTTTTTTTATCAATTCTAGGGGTGCCTGGGTATCCCAGTCAGTTGGGCATCTACCTTTGGCTCAGGTCATGATCCCAGAGTCCTGGGATCAAGCCCTGCATCGGGCTCCCTGCTCAGCAGGGAGCCTGCTTCTCCCTCTCCCTCTTTCCTGTCGCCCCCTCCCATGCTTTCTCTCTCTCTCTATCTCAAATAAACAAAATCTTTAAAATTTTTGTTATCAATTCTAGTTAAGTAATATCTTATTGTGGTCTTAATTTGAATTTTCCCAATGACTAGTGGCGATCATTCATATATCATCTTTTGTGAAATGTCTGTTCAAGTCTTTTGCTCATTTTTTAGAGGTTGTACAAGTATTTTATGGATGCTGGATTCAAGTACACTGTCAGTTATATATATCACAAATATTTTCTCTCAATCTGTGGACTTGCCTTTTCATTTTATTAATAAAGTCTTTTATGAACAAGAGTTTTTAATTTGAATTAAGTCCAATTTATCAGTTTTTCTTTTATGGTTAATATGCCTTTTCCTATCTAAGAAATCTTCGCCTATCCTAAAGTCCCACAGGTATTATCCTATATTTTCTTATAGAAGCTTTATTATTATAGCTCTTATGTTTAGGTCCATCTTCCAGCTTAAATTAACTTTTGTGTATGATGTAAAGTGGAGATTGAGATTTACTTTTCCCATGCAGGTATCCGGTTGTTTCAACATCATTTGTTGAAAATACTTTTCTTTTTTAAAATGTCTTAGTGCCTTTATTGAAATTTATATGGGTCTATTTCTAGAATATCTATTCTGCTCCACCAATCTATGTGTCTGTCTACCATCTTTATTAGTGAAGCTTTATAGTGTTTCTTGAAATCAGTAGACCTTCAAATTTGTTCTTTCTTCAAGACTGTTTTGGCTATCTTGAGTCCTTGTCATTTCCATATATGTTTTAGAATTGGCTTGTCAATATCTACCAAAATTCTGCTTGGATTTTAGTGGAATTGGGTTGATCTACAGATAAGTTGGAGAAAATTAACATTTCAATAATATTGAATCTTTCCATTAATAAATATTTTCTCTCTCTCCATTTATTAGTTAAAAGAATATATCTTAGTAATGTTTTATAATTTTTAGTGTAGATGTTTTTTCAAAGTTTTCTTAAATTGATTGCTAATTATTTTTGATGCAATTATCAATGATATTTTAAAATTTCATTTTCTGCTTGTTTAATTGCTAGTATAGAGAAATTTTATAACTTGATCCAGTATGCTGTTACTTTGCTAAATTATTATTTCTAATCATTTCTTTGTAGATTCCTTGGTGTGTGTCTCTCATTAACAATAGGGTTTCTTATTCCTTTCCTTTTTTTCCCCTTTTATTTCTTTTTCTCTATTGCTAGGATAGAACCTTTAGTATATGGTGGATAGAAGTGGTGAGAGTGGATATCCTTGTTTTTCCTCCAATCTAATGGTAAAACAGTCAATATTTTACTGTTACATAAAATTTGTTATGTGTAAAGGGTGCCTGGGTGGCTCAGTTGGTTAAGTATCTGCCTTTGGCTCAGGTCATGATCCCAGGGTCCTGGGATCAAGCCCTGAATTGGGCTTTGCTAAGCAGGAAGTCTGCTTCTCCTCTCCCTCTGCCCCTCCCCCCTGCTCGTGTACGCTCTCTCTCTCTCTCAAATAAATAAATAAAATCTTTAAAAAAAAATAAAATAAATAAAATGTTATGTGTAAGTTTTTAACAGATGTCCTTTTGACATTGAGAAAGTTACCTTTTTTAAAAAAAGTTTTTATTTAAATTCCAGTTAGTTAATATACAGTGTAATATTAGTTTCAGGTATACAATTTAATGATTTAGCACTTCTGTACAACACCTGGTGTTCATCACAACAAGTGTCCTCCTTAATCCCCATCACCTATTTGACCCATTCCCCCTACCCACCTCCCCTCTGGTAACCATCAGTTTGTTCTCTATAGTTAAGAGTCTGTTTCTTGGTTTTCTCTCTTCCCCCCACCCCCAACGTTCATTTGTTTGGTTTAGATTCCACATATGAGTGAAATCATACTGTGTTTGTCTTTCTCTGACTTACTTCACTTAGCATAATATTCGCTTAGCATAATATTCTCTAGCTTCATCCATGTCGTTGCAAATGGCAAGATTTCATTCCTTTTTATGTCTGAGTAATATTCCATTGTATATATATGAGAAAGTTCCCTTCTATTCCTTGAATGAATGTTGAGTTTTGTCAGATTTTTTTCTGCCTCAATTAAGTTGATCATATAATTTCCTACTTTATTCCATTACTGTAGTGAACTGGCTGATTTCAAATGTTAAGCCAACTTGAATTAATGTGCTATTATGCTTTTGATATAGGTCAATGTATTATTATCCTTTGACATATTGCAGGATTTGATTTGCTAATATTATGTTGTGTGTGTATATGTGTGTGCTTATACATTTATATATTGCAGGTCTGATTTGATAATATTTTGTTAAGGATTTTTGCATGTTATTGTGAAAAAATAATGGTTTGTAATTGTGTGCCCTGTATTGTGCTTTTTAGGATTTTGTATCTGGGATATGCTGCACTCATAACTAAGTTAGGTAATAGTCTCTGCTCTTCTACTTTTAGTGAATCACTATAATTTCTTCTTAATTGTTTAGTAGAATTCCTCAGTAAAGCAAGCTGGCCCTGGAGTTATTTTTTTAGGGAAGACTTTTAATTATAAAATTAATATCTATAATACATACAGGGCTATTCAGATTTTCTTTTTTTTTAAAGAGCTATTCAGATTTTCTATACCTTCTTGTGGTAATTGTGTTTTTCTAGGAATTTTTGTTCCATTTGTGTTTCCATCTAATGTTATTGTCAAAATTACTGACAAAGTTGTTCATGATATCCTTCTGTTATTTATTATTTTTTTAAGTGGGCTCCATGTGGAGCCCAATGCAGGGCTTGAACTCACAACCCTGAGATCAAGACCAGAGCTGAGATCAAGAGTCGGACACAACCAACTGAGCCACCAAGGCACCCCTATTATTTTTTAATTTCTCTATTATGAGTAGTGAGGTCTCCTACTTTCATTCTTGTTATTGCTAATATGTATTCACTCCCTCTCTCTCTCTCTCTGTGTATACATTATTCTTGGTAGACATTTATCTAACTCATTCACGGTTTCAAAGAAATAACTTTAGCTTCCAGATTGTATCTAATTTTTGAGAGGAGGACTGTTTTCTAATTCATTGGCCGCCAATCTCATCTTTATTATTTCCATTCATATACCTAATCTGAGTTTAATTTGCTCTCTCCTTTCCCCATATTTATTAGGTTTAACTTTTAACTACTTTTCTAATACATGCATTTTTAAAGCTAAAAATTTTCTCCAAGCATAGTTTTAACTCCATGTCACAAATTATGATTTATTGTGTTTTTATTATATTTCAGTTAAAACCGTTTTCACATATTCCTTGTGATTTCTTCTTTGACATGTGGTAATTTATACATGTTCTTTAATTCCTAAATATTTGGAGATTTTCTAGATAGCTTATTGTTAATTAATTTTTTAATTTAATTCCCTTGTAGCCAGAGAAAATACTCTGATTTTATGACCCAGTATATAATCTTTTTGAGAAATATTCCATATTTTGTTCCATGCTTACCCTGCTTGGATTTCACTTACCTTCCTGGATCGGTGGATTTTTGCTTTTAGTCAGCGTGGGGAAATTTCAAATACATTTCTGTTTTCTCTCTGTCATCCTTCTGAGGTTCTAATGACACAAAAGTTTAGTTTATTTTGTTTCACAAGTCATTATGGCTCTTTTTCTTTAATTTTCAATCTTTTTCCCTCTCTGTGTTTTGATTTGAATAATATTTATTTACCTGACTTCAAGTTCACTGCTCCTTTCTAATGTAATCTCTGATCTGCTACTTAGTCTAGTAATAACATTTTGTTTTCTGATATTTTATTTTTTAGTTCTAAGATTTCTAATTGGTTCTTTTTAGAGTTTTCATACTTTTTTGAAATTCTCTATTTCATAATTTATTATATTTATCCTTTCCTGTACATTTGTTAATATATTTATCAAATATTTTAAAGTTCTTATCTGTTAATTTCAATATCTTTATCATCCATAGGTCTCCTTCTGTAGACTATATTTTCTCTTGAATCATAGCTCACTTTTCCCAGCTTCCTTGCCTATCAAGTAATTTCTTATTTTAAATTTGACAATATGCTTTATTTATTTATTTTTAATTTAAGTTCAATTAGCCAACATATAGTACGTCATTAATTTTTGATGTATGTTCAATGATTCATTAGTTGCGTATATCACCCAGTGCTCATCCCATCAATATGTTTTATTATTGAAGATGCACCATAGAGATTCTAGATTTTTCATTTTTCTTTAAAGAGAGTTTTGTTTTAGCAAATACTGAATTATACAGATTATCTCATTTCTACAGAGGCCTGGTTTTAGGGATTTATTAGGGAGGATTTATTTTGGTTCTGCCTTAGTCCTAAGGATTCAGCCCTTAGTCCTGGGATATAGTCCTTACTTCCAAGGCATGGTCCTTCTGAGGCTTTAATGGGAAGCTGAGGTATTTAATAATTCCCTCTAATTTGGTAGAACTTGAACTCTAAGTTGTTTCCCCTAGCACTTTACCTGCTGACATCTCTGCTCAGCACTTTTGCTTCTGGGTGTACATTCACCTGATCTCTCCTCGGAGTCTTGCCCAGCACATTCATAATTTTAGAGTCAGCCAAGAATTTGAGTGGAATTTTTATACAGGTATGTGCTCTTTTTTCCATGGCTATCTCCTTTCCAGGAAATCTTTCCTTAATTCCCAGCTGCACTGGCAACCCAAAATCCAGCCTCCAAATCCTCAGTCCAGGAGTCTGAGCTCTATCCCTTATTCTCATGCAAAGTAGGAAGTGCCCTTGGGGGAAAAGTTGGATAAATGTGACTCTTAACCTAACTGACATTTTATCTTTAAAAGTTCATATCTCCTTCAATAACTGCCATCTTTTGGCTTATCTGCAGGCCTTCCAAGTGACTTTTTTTTTTTTTTTTGAGAGGGGGTTCCAAAATTTATAGTTGTCATGAGTAAGAGGGTTACTCCAATTCAAGCTATTCTGCGTTACCAGAACTGGAACTTCTCTAATTGCCTGGTTGTTATTTAAAACACACTTTGTAAATAAATAAATGAGAAGGCTTATTCAGGAACTACCTCTAACACTACAGTTGTGGTTCCTGGTTTATTTTCTAGCACGTGTCTCCATAAACATTACATAATTTCCTCTGAGTCATTTCAAACCATTAAAAAAAAAAATCTCACAATGAAGTGTAAACACAAACCCGTTTTGAAGTATAGCAGAACCTTATTCAGTATGTCAGCCCTCACTGCCCTGAGTTCAGCTGATGTATCAGGGGAAGCAAGAGACATTCTCCCATTCACTGGGAGGTCTCTGCCACCATGTTCCTCAGCAATATCATATAGACCATGGAAGCCTCAGGCATATAAATCATGCCCGCAGTTTATTATATACTTATAGCATAGATTAAAGCTTTCACAAAACACTAATAGGTCATGTTGCCTATTCTTTTTCAGAGAGTTCAATTTTCTACATAGCTTATTTTTTTTAACCAAAAATTAACTTGCCTTTTGAAGTTTAGCGGTCTCATAGTTTAAGTCCTTGCCATCAGGCAGAGAACAAACAGAGAAGATCCAGCTTGGGAGTGAGATTGTTGAACTCTGTGCTTCAGCTGGATATTGCTTCCAACCTTGGCCACTTTGGAGTTTAGAATTTTACTGGTGCAGTGAGTTATAAATTTATGTATCTCCACGCCAGAAACAATTGGAAGTATTTACACCTGTTAATGTTATTTTATCCTCACACCAGACACATTTTACAGTTGAGAAAATGGGCACAGAGATTCCTTTATTTCCCCCAAGATCACACCCAAGTGTGATCATACCCAAGTGTGTTATTTCACTTGAGAACAAGGGACCAAGTTGTTATTTGAATCTGTGGTCTCTTCTTCTACTTATCTGTTGGACTGTGCTACCTCTCAAGTCCTGTTAATGCCCTTATCCCATTTTTAAGCTGTAGGGAGTATAAATGGGCCATGCCATTTATTTTTATTTTTACCACCTGTGATTGTTACATTTTCTTCCTCATTATTTGTATGGTCAATCTGCCAGACTTCAGTCATGCCTAAGTGTTTCTCCCAGGATCATTCCCTTCATCTCAAGAGCTGAGGTGGCATAAAGTCATCTTCCTTGGAAGGCCCAAGTCTGAATACTTATCAATGTACTTGATGTGACACTTTTTTAAGTGTCTCCTCTGTGCCGGGCATTACTTAGGTATTGGGAAGAGAATAAGATTTCTGTTGCCCTTGAGAATCTCGTCTAGTGGGAAAGAAATACTTGTAAATATACATGAACAGATGATAAAACTCTGTGGTGGACATATGATCAAAGAGCTGTGAGATCACAGAAGAGGAGGCAACTAAATCTGTAACTAATGCTTTTTGGGGAGTTTGGGGAAAGCTCAAGAACAGAAGTGTTTTATAAACTGGGACTTAGGGTATGCACAGAAATAGGCTAGTATATAAGATTGGGAAGAACACTTCCCACAGAGGGAACAGCATGTTCAAATGTATAAGGTAGGAATGAGCATGATTTCTTGGGAGGGCAGTGAGAAGGTCAGCCTAAATGCACGGGATGGAGAAGAGAGGATGAGGCTGTGTTAGCAAGCAGGAGACAGATGGTGAAAGAACTTTGAACTTTGAATTTTATCCTAAAGGAAACCGTGATATGGTTATCCCTAATGTATAGCTTGATTTCATTCCAATCCCTTGACACATACACACACACACTTTCACATACAGTTCTTTGAGTACTCTTCTTACCTCCAGGCTGGGTATACAACTTGAGAAGAGAGTACATATTCCTTTAGTCCTGTTGGATTTACGGATCAAGCCGACTTCAAAAATGCTGAATAATTTTACTGTTGCCCCTCCAAGATGGATTTGCCGGGGACATCAGGGGGAGATCAAAATGGACAGAAAACCAAAAGCCTTAGAGAAGTATAGTTCATTATTCCCCTTCACTTTTACCCTCCTCCTCCATCTTTTTAATGGGAAAAAAAGGAAGAATCTTTTTAGAATGCATGATTATGCTAAATAACCTGTGGCCCATGCTCATTCGTTCTGGGCATGATTTATGTCTGTATTTATTTTATTAAACACATTAAGTGTCGGTTTTAACTAGCTATTGTCTTTTTTTCTTCATGCTATTTATAAAGCTATCTGCCCTTTGCCACAGCTGAAAGGCTGAATTGGGCCTTTCGACTTCCTACCTTCCCGGATGTGTAGCTTCAGATTAGACCAAGGTCCAGGATAAATGTTGTTCTAGGCTCTCTCTTCAAGTCTCATCCTTTTTTTCCAGAAGCTAATAAATTCTGAAAGTGTTGCCTCGCTGCTACTGAAGTCAGCCTCTGAAAAAAGACCTGGTGTGCATGACTTCTTGTTTGACCACTGTACTCACAGAGAAGAGAAATAAAGAGGACAGAAAGGGCACTTTCTGACTCATCCTGTCTCTTCTCTTTCTTTCCAATTAATAGTTCCTTCCTTTTTTCCTCCTCTCTCTCTCTTCCTATTTTCTTATCACTTGCTCTGTTCTCTTCTATTCCCGCTTTTAAATGCCTTCCTTATATTTCAAAAGATGATTCATTCATTTAAAAATAAATTGAGGGGCACCTGGGTGGCTTAGTCCGTTGGGCATCTGCCTTCGGCTCAGGTCGTGATCTCAGGGTCCTGGGATGGAGCCCCACATCGGGCTCCCTGCTCAGTGGGAAATCTGCTTCTCCCTCTCCTTCTGCCTCTCTCCCTCATGCTCATGCTCTGTCTCTGCCTCTCTCCCTCTTTCTCTCAAATAAATAAATAAAATCTTTAAAAAAATAAAAAATAAATAAATTGAATGCCAACAATGTGCCAGGCTCTGTAATTAGCCCTGAAGTTTAAAAAATGGAGAAAAAGAAGCAAAATAAACAGAATTCCTGCCTTCAGGGAGTGCCCTATTTATCCTAGGGTAGTAACAAGCCAATTAGTCAGAATATCAATTTGAAAGGAGGGTAATGCTCAGTGTATCTCTGGTAGAATTGACATGCTCTTAGTTAACTTTGTAAGATTTCTCCAGTCTTCTAACTGTAAATTCTGTGATTCCATCCTCTCTGCATTTCAATTTGAACTCTGTCTGGATAACACTAGAATTGTAATGAGAGGTAGATTACCCTGAAATGCTAAGAATTTTTCTAAAAATTTATTTTCTGCATTTTCCAAAATTTATATAAGGAACTCTGTAACTTTAGTAATAAAGTTCTCTTCAGAATATAAAACCAATAATGTATATTCTTATGGTAAAATTATAGGAAATGCATTTTACCCTTCTTTGAGAGTTTATTTCTTAGAACACTTAAATATAATCTATTTAAAATACTTTAAAACAACAGCATTAGAGACGAAAGAGAAAATGCAATACAACTTACCTAAAGATTATCCATTTCTGTGTGCACATTCTTCTCTAGTTTCTGCCCATAAGCATATACATTTTTCATAGGATCGTTTAGGTTTTTATAATCTTGACATGGGAACATCTTTTGTCATTCCCTGATTAAATAATTTTAAATAATAAAGAAATATAAGTGTAGATGAAAATCTACTTTCCTCCCCTAATTCTCCTCCTCAAAGAAAAGCACTGTCAACAGTTTGTTGTATTTGCTTCTGACTTTTAAATATACATATAAACACTTCAAGTTTTATTTATTTATTTTTTGCTCGTCTGTTCATTTGTTCATTCAACAAAGTTTAATGGAGTGGCTACTGTGTGCTAGGCATTTGTCCAGGCCCTGGGGATATCGTGAAGAACAGGGCAGGAGCGGTCCATACCCTCATGGAATTTGCAGTCTGGGGGGTCTGGGCGTGAGGAAGAGCATTCAGCAAGAAAGATAACATTAGTTAGTAACATTATGGTGATGGGCATCTCGCTATGCCAGTACAAGTTGAGTTGCTTCATCATTTTAATAGCTGCATAGTGGTCCATAATGTGGTTATAATAATCACAATAGAAAGAATCCTAACACTTACTGAGTGCTCACTACATGCCTGGTGCTGTGTTAAGTGATTTCTGTGCTTTTCCTACTAAAGTCTCACTCACAGTCACCGATAGATAGGTTATGTTATTTTCCCCCTTTTACAGGTGGAAAAACAAATTTGTGAAAGTGAAGGATCTTGGTCGAGTTCTTACAGCTAAGTAGAGTGAAAATCCAGTCAGAGTTTTCTGACTTCAGAGCCTATGCTTTTAACTTCTCTGCTATGGATATTCCATAATTTAGTTATAAAAATGCTTACGATAAACAGGTTATTAACAGTATTCCCACTTGTAAGTGGTGCAACAATAAATATCAAAGTACAAATTATGGTGTAAACTTGTATGATTATTTCTATACTAATATAGCTAAGATTGGAGTTTGGCGTTCAAAAGAATACATTATAATTTTTATATATTTTTAAAGATTTTGTTTATTTGACAGAGAGAGACACAGCGAGAGAGGGAACACAAGCACGGGGAGTGGGAGAGGGAGAAGCAGGCTCCCCGTGGAGCAAGGAGCCCGATGAGGGGCTCGATCCCAGGATCCTGGGATCACGACCTGAGCCAAAGGCAGACGCTTAACGCCTGAGCCACCCAGGTGCCCTACATTATAATTTTTAAACTTATTATCAAATCATTCTTCTCAAAACAATAGTCCACAAGAGTTCACATAGTTTACCCCTTTCAAAGCAATAATCCTTGAGAATTCCTAATTAAATTTTAAGCAATATATATTTATTTAGAATGTAACGATTAGGATTAGACAATATATGTAAAATGCACAAAAGCATTTGATAAATGTTATCTATTGTTATTGCAGCAAGAGAAAAGCTGTTGTTTTCATTATACTCGTCCTATTTCGGGGACTGGACATGTTGTAGCTGAAGCCCAATAAATTTGGGTTATAACTGATAGGATCAGTTCCATTGCCCATTGTCGATCTTATTTGAAACATTGCAGAAAGTCAGATTTTAATCAGAACATTCATGAGCCATGTTCCTAAGGAGGGTTGCTTGCTCCAGTACATTCAGCAGAGTGATTGGACCATGTACACAAGACCGAGGAATGGCTTATGTTTCCCTTCTCAATGCTGTGATGCTTTCTACCTCTGTGTTCTCTCTGACCGCAGCCTCTGGTCTTTTTTTTTTTTTTAATTTTTTTATTGTTATGTTAATCACCATACATTACATCATTAGTTTTTGATGTAGTGTTCCATGATTCATTGTTTGTGCATAACACCCAGTGCTCCATGCAGAACGTGCCCTCTTTAATACCCATCACCAGGCTAACCCATCCTCCCACCCGCCTCCCCTCTAGAACCCTCAGTTTGTTTTTCAGAGTCCATCATCTCTCATGGTTCATCTACCCCTCCGATTTCCCCCCTTCATTCTTTCCCTCCTGCTTTCTTCTTTTTTTTTTTCTAAACATATGATGTATTATTTGTTTCAGAGGTACAGATCTGTGATTCAACAGTCTTGCACAATTCACAGCGC
>NC_138372.1:134277998-134329545 GCF_054177405.1 Leptonychotes weddellii
CATCCACGTCGTTGCAAATGGCAAGATCTCATTCCTTTTGATGGCTGCATAATATTCCATTGTATATATATACCACATCTTCTTTATCCATTCATCTGTTGATGGACATCTTGGCTCTTTCCACAGTTTGGCTATTGTGGACATTGCGCCGCCTCTGGTCTTGTCCTTTTCTCTTTGCAGTCTGAAGGGAATGTTGTAGCTCCAGCTTGAAATGTGTCCTTGGACCACAGTAATGGAAGCAATGAGGCTTCCGTGTAAAGCTAATAAACTGCAAAGCTAAGGAGCCACCCCGTTTACTCATTCCATGATCACTATTATATAAGCTACTTAAGCTACAAGATGGAGAAATGGGGTCTGGAAGTTCTTTCACCACGTGAATACAACCTAGTTGATGATTAGCACCTGGAAGGCCTCTCAGTTGGTTCATGTCTTCGTAACTTTGAAGTTGAGAAATGTAAGTTAAGTTCCCCACTTGGCCTTTAAGTTTTTTAATTAGTCTTTTTTTTTAATTACACTTATTATTTATTTAAATATTTAAAATTAATCTTTTGTTGAAGCTATGGACTTGGTGTTAACTTTTTGAGCTTCTGATTTCTGTTTTATGAGGGAGAACATTTTCTGAGAGATTAGCAATGCCCCTGCTAACATGGATAGCACAGAGATGATAAAATGTAGGGAACTTACGTGCAATAGGAACAGAATGGCTTCAGAGCAGTGTGCGTCTACCCTAGTGAAGAAATGTTTGTTCTCTAGAATGCGAGGAAAAGGCTTTGGTGCTTACGGCCAGAAGAAGAGAGTGAAAAGGAACCCAGCTGGATACTTAGGGTGTTTTTTGCTGTCATTCCTGACCCCCTCTGACCTTTCCCCTATCCCTCCTCTCATGGCCCCAAGCCCAGTGATTTGACTAGCCGTTTCACTTCTCAACAAGTTATGTTGGTTTTTTGTAGAGACAACCTTAATTAAAGTTTGCATGTGGTGAGTGAGAAAGAGAAGGGCATTTAAACTCACTGAGTCAGGTCCTGTTCGGGGGCGGTGGGGGGCAGAGTGTCAAAATGACACAAGGAAAAGAAGGGAGGTGCAAACAGCCATTTGGTTTGAGCTCCGTTGATTCAGGCCAGGGAAAAAGTAATGCCGAGGCCCAAGGGGGTGAGTTAAGGACAGGCTTTCTGCCTTCACTCTCAACGTGCTCAGTTTTATTAGTTTAGGCCAGGCGGCTGCTAACATTATTTTAGTATCTATTTTGTGAGTGATTATGTTGTATGCATGGGCAGGAGGTCAGGCAGGTCAGGTCTTTCTGCTCCAGACCATCTCTGCATGAGCCTTTTGCCTTTAGATCTCACTGAAACTTGCCACCTGTAAAAGCAGACAACCTAATGGGAAAAAGAGCAGCACTTAAAATCCTGTTTTTTCTCCACCGCTCTCGAGTGTAAAGAACATTGTAAAAATATTTCAAACTGGATTTTTTGTTTGGGTTGTGTTAACTCTTTGTTTGACCATCGTCACCATTTTCCCACAAAATTTACTTTCAGTAACCAGAGATGTTTTGGGGAAACTGAATATTATGTCTGCAAACAGAGAGAAGCAGTCAGAGAAACCCAAAGGGAGGTTTGCTAATGTTCTGATCGCTTAAACTCATCTATCGTATCATACACAATGACCACAACTTTGGAAAGTTAACAAACCAGTCTATTTTTTAGGGGCCCTCTTTCATTTCTGTTTGAACGAAATATCCATGAATCTTGGACAAGCTCCAAGCATAATGTTTTTGATAGCCAACACCCAAAAGAAGGGAAGTCTAGATTTTAATCCTAAATTCTTGTCCAACTGCTGGTATGACCTTGGGCTCATCATTATGTCTTAGTGCCTCAGTTTAACTTTTTTTTAGGGGAGAGGGGCAGAGGGAGAGAGAGAGAATCTTAAGCAGGCACCAGGCCCAGCACAGAGCCTGACGTGGGGCTTGATCTCATGATCCTGAGATCATGACCTGAGCCAAAATTAAGAGTCAGACGCTTAACCATCTGAACCACCCAGGCGCCCCTGAGTTTAACTTTTAAAAGAGCCTACTTGTGGGGCACCTGAGTGGCTCAGTCATTAAGCGTCTGCCTTCGGCTCAGGTCATGATCCCAGGGTCCTGGGATCAAGCCCCACATTGGGCTCCCTGCTCAGTGGGAAGCCTGCTTCTCCTCCCACTCTCCCTGCTTGTGTTCCCTCTATTGTTGTCTCTCTCTCTCTGAAATAAATAAATAAAAATCTTTAAAAAAAAGAGCCTACTTGCCTCACTGTTTGCGGGATTGAGCTCATTATTACTATTACTACTACTGAGAGTTGTTAGATTGTGAGGCAGGAATCACCTGCTCATGCCTGTGGGACAAAGGGCAAAGGTATAGATAGACCCATGTGTATCTCCTCTCTGAACCTTGGTTTTGCCCAACAAAGGCTTCATTGTAACCAGCAGGGGCTCAGGCCTGGTGCAGTACAGCGGTGTGGGGATGCACATTTAGTAAGAAGAGCCACTCACCTCACTTCTTCTGATGCTCTGAAACCACTCCAGCCTTCCACTAATTCCTCTGGAAAACTCTCTGGATATTTATTCTTTTGCTAACTGAACAAATACTTGTTGAACACCAGCTGTGCTCTAGGCATTGTGCTAAGGTGCTCTAGTACCCACCACCAAATTCCTGTTCTCCTGTACCTTCTACTCAATGAAGAGATAATGCATGTTCAAAAAATGGTGATAAGTGCTTTGAAAGAAAGCTCAGCAGGATCAGGGAATGGGAAAGTATGTAACCTCTTAGGAGGTGACAATGAGCAGACAATGAACAAGATTAAGTAAAAGACTGACCCTGCAGATTTCTGGGGAAGAGCATTTCAAGTAAAGGGAAGAACAAACACAAAGGCCCTGAGGTAGAAAGTGTGTGGCATGTCTACAGAGAGCAAGGGGTCCTGTGTGGAAGAGCAGAGTGAGTGAGGACATTGGTAGGAGGCTAAGGAGGTAAATATGGGCTAGCTTGTATGGGGTCTGTGGGACAAATTAAGTACTTTGGATTTCACTTTGAGTGAGATGAGGGAAACCAGGGGGCTGTTTTGACCAGAGAAGTGTTATGATTTGACTTTGTCTTAAAAAGGACCACCTGCTGCCCTATAGAGAGTAGTTTGAAGAGGTCAAGAGTAGAGGCTGTGGGATTAGTTAGGAGTCTAACTCAGTGGAGTAGTTGAATGACAACAGTGATGTGGATTAGGATAATAATACTAAATGGGATGAAAGGTGATTTGACATGCATTTCAGATGTTGTGGTGAAAGGATTGATGATGGTCTGGATATGGGATATAAGTGAGAGAAGTCAGGAATGATACCAGAGCAAGTAGGTGAATGGTGGTGTCATTAAAAAGAAAGAACATCATGGAGGGACAGCTAGCTTGGGGGCTTCAGAGGCTAGGGAAAATCTAAAACTGTATTGCAGGTGTGACTTATGAGAATCTGTCTGGAAAGCAGAGCACCTGCTTCTTAAAGCAAAGCTAATTCATAGCGGATAAAAGGTTAAGGATGGTCTCGTGTGGGTCAGAGGTGAAAGGACCTATTTTACAGGGAGGAAACCACATCTAGGCTGTGACATGTGGATAGGACAATGTCACAGTGAGGCAGTTATCTCCATTTGGCCACATGCAGCCAATACTGACCGTTGGACCCCTAAGACTATTGGGTCTGGATAGAGGTGGGCCCCTGGTAAGGGTCCTTAGTGTCTGGGGTTCCAGATGCTGTTCTAACAGCAACTTGATCGGGGTGAAACAGGCCAACCTGGAAAACACCAGAACCCCTCCCCCCAACCACCTCCTACCAACTGCATCTCCCCCAGCATCCCTTATTTCTCCCTTCCCAGCAAAGTGGCCATGAACACTAGGTGGTCTTAACTGCAAAATCAGTGGAACAGAAGGGCCAGAAAAGCCCAGAGTAGGCAACTCTTAGGAGTTTGCCAGTCCATAATAGACAGAGGTCCATGTAGGTAAATTCACAGATAGAAGGTTCCACTATGGAACTAGGGCAGGATGTTAAAGGACATTAATTTATTTCTTTATTCTTCCCTCTCCTTTCCTTTCTTGCTTTCCTTTCCCCACTCTTCTTTTTTTCCCCCTCTCCCTTGCACCCCTTGCATTAAGCATTCCTGCTTTCAATGAACATTTTTTTCAATGCCTGCCCTGTACCAGTCACTGTGCTAGGTCTTGAGGACTCCTAGAAAAAACATAGTTCAACCTTCCCAAAGCTAACCATTTAATGGGCGGATCCTCTCCTGGGTCAGTGCAATAGATAAGAGAGTAGGGAACAGGGACCATGGAGGTTACCTGTACACACACATAATTATAGTCTGTTTCAATGTAAAATATGAAACCACCCTGCTCTAGGCTCTCTTTGTTCTCTTGTATGTTTCTGTTGGGTGAATGATAGGCCTTCCTTGCCTGCGGGTTTATTCAAAGTCTTATCATGCACACCACTCCCGGGCTCCATTTCTGTAGCAAAAGTTGACCTATTATATGAAAGGACATTATTATTGACTTGATGCCTTATAAGAAAAGACTGTTTGTTTCTGTTAAGGAAAGTATTTTTATTGACATCCTAGGCAGGAAAGCATAGCGGTTAAGAGAATGGGTTCTGGAATCAGACAAATCTGGGTTGAATCTAGGCCCTGGCATTTAACAGCTTTGTGATCATGGACAATTAACATAGACTTTCTTAGCCTCAATATTCTCATCTGTAGAATGGAAATAATAATTATACCTAACTCATGGGGTTGTCAGAGATATTAAACAAGATGGTATAGATGAAGGACTGGTACACAATTAACACTCAACAAGTGGCTCTTATGAGTTATCAAGTGGCAAACCCACAAACACAGGTTTTTCCTGTGCCTCTGTGTCTCTTACCTCTCCATGTTTGTTTGTTTTTATTTAAAATCAGTTGTTCAATAAACTTATTATGTGCCCAAATTGTCTTGGATCCCGCCTCACAGAACAATTGTTAAAGAAAAACAGATGGAAGATGGAAATAGAAAACCACTGTAAGCATGGATTAGCACCCAAGTACAAATCAATCTCAATTGCAGAGACATGATCAGGAACAGCAATTTGGGGAACACCATGATCACTACCTACCCTCAGAGGGGACACCGAAGAAAACTGCTCAACAGACATTAAATGTAAGAGCTTGTGGCAAATAAAGTCACTTAAGGACAGGGGTCCTCAAAAACTCCTTTGGAAGCTTAAGAAACAAATTTTGCATTACACATTTTGATGCTGTTGAACTAAAAATGTTTTAATAGATTTGCAATGGCAAATGGATTTCTTAACATGTGCCAGTTCCAATTGGTCATAACTGCTGGGAGAGCTGTGATGGTTTCATACTGGATCGGTGATAAAGAATGCTGTGACCCCTTGGCAACCTCTTGCATGGGCCTAGGCATAGGGAATGTTGGTATGAGTGTTCTGGGGTTGTCCTTCCCAGTGTACACTCAGCTAACCTGGGGACATTTCCAGTTTTAGTGATGCTTGAGATGAAACAAAAGTATCTCCTTACCCTAAAGAGTGTTCTGTTGTCTTGTTTTTGTTTTGTCTTTGCATAGATTTATCGCTTTAGCAGAAAATACTTTGAAATCTGTCTTCTCCTATAATCTAGAACTAATTCAATCCAGAAGGGCATATAAGTACACTTATGAGTACATTTGAGATATGTACAGATGGGGCAAAGCAGGAATGATAGATGATTACTCCAAAGAAAAATGTGAACTGGTAATCGAAAGGAGAGAAGCCTGAAGTGGAAAAGAATACAGATTGAAATGATTCAAAAGAGCATACTAAGTATGGAAGACAGAAAATAGAGCTCAGCTCAGAGTTATAGGTGCTTTCAGAGAAGGAACTGGAATAATGGAGGGAAGTCATAGTTTAAAATCTCACAAAAAAGAAACAAGTTGAAAAGGAAAAGAAAAGATTTTAATTTCTAGGTCAAATTCTGTTGCTTTGGAAAAAAAGTTAACTCTAATGTTGGTTAAGTGCAAACTCGTGGTCCTTTTTATGTTTGTACGTGGATGAGCCAATGCACGGAGAGCAAACATGCCATTAAATAAATCAGTCAAGGCAGAGTTATTAAATCATTTGAGCACTATATGAATCTCCAAAACTCAATCAACCAACCAATCAATATTTAGAAAAAGAAAGAGGGGCGCCTGGGTGGCTCAGTTGGTTAAGCGACTGCCTTCGGCTCAGGTCATGATCCTGGAGTCCCGGGATTGAGTCCCGCATCGGGCTCCCTGCTTGGCAGGGAGTCTGCTTCTCCCTCTGACCCTCCTCCTTCTCATGCTCTCTGTCTCTCATTCTCTCTCTCTCAAATAAATAAATAAAATCTTTAAAAAAAAAAAAAGAAAGAATTTATTACAAATGTCAAATAAAACTATAAAAAGTGATTTAGAAAACTTACATAAACATTTTTTGTTGCTTGTTTCGTTTGTAACTTTCCCATTGACAGTTTACCATAAGCTGGATACCCACCTGGCTGGGATGTTATCAAATGAACTATTAAGATCAAAATCCCTAATGTTCCTGAGAATTTAAAATTACACTGGCCTGCCTTACTTATACTAATTTCTATACTAACCACTCCCCACATTTACTTCATTTGTCCTTTAAAGTAAGCCAGGCAAATTAGTGTTATAATCTCCATTTTACAATAAAGGCATGAAGTCTTTGAGAGAGTGAAAATGAGAGCCTGCGCAGGACTCAAACTTCAGTTGTTTCTGAAGCCTGTGCAGTTTTAACCCCAATAACAATTTATTATCTCTCCAACTGTAGAGCCCCTAAAGCTAAGAAGGATGACCCCTGGTGGCATAAACCATAGGGAAACCAGGGTGATTATGCTGTCGTACTGTATTACATCCCCGAGGGCTCTCTTCATTGAAACCAACCACTTCTACCAGCACTGAACTAACAAATTAGAATGGCTAATTGGGCCTGCTGGGGAAAAACACATTACCTTATTGTTTAGCTCTTGGAAAAATAAGCAATCTTTATCTGCAACTCTGTTGAAGGTATTGCTCTACAAGACAGCCCTGTTCCTTTATTTTCCCTGTCTCTGGGTTCTCTCATTGGGAGTACAAGAGAATGTCTTCAAACCTCCCATAAGCACAGACATCTCCAGGCTATGGAAGCATGCTATGTTGAAGCCATCCACTTAGCCCCTCATTTGGGAATTTATTTCCTGTTATATCTACCTTGTCTGTGCCACGGAAGAATGCAGTCAACTATCAGCCTCATTGGTATTTTACCTCCTCAAGTTGTATTGAATCTGCAGATTTACCAAATGGCAGCACAACGTCTCAGTTTAACCCTGTGCTTTACACATTTATATATACTTTTATCTTCAGTACTAGACACAACAATCCTTTAATTTGTTAAAAGATGTAGCTCAATGAAATACAATCATCTTATATGGAGAATTTTAAAGGATTGTGTTAACTAGGGGAGGAAAAGGGACTGATAAATACTTTTATATATAGTTTTAATAACATTCAACTTTCTGTAAGTCACCCCTCCCCCACCTTGATTTCACAGTGGCTTTGGAAAGAATTTAAATCTGATACCAAATCACAGTATTAAATTTCCAAAGTCCCCAAATTCACCTTTAAATTCCTTTCATCCTTCTCCGCTGGATTATGACTTTCATCCAAGAGTTCCCCCACAGCTTTGTGGTCCCAGAATCAAGAAAATTCCTCTTTACATTGGACTGATCTTTCGGCCAGTAAAATAAAATTTGCCTGGCTATTCTTCTCCAATCATACTGTTATGATTAGTTTGAAATGGAAAGGACCACCCTTCATTTGGACTACAAGAGAAACATTCTCTTTCAAAAAGAAAATAATAATGGAAACAAACAAAGTATAAGGGAATAATGGGGACTCCTGCCCCAGGTCTGTGTTTTATAGGACACAAAGACAAACCCTGAAAATCGGGGCTGAGGGCTGGTTAGGAAACAAATAGTCCATTGGTTTTACTTAAGTATTGACAAAGAATTGGTTTGAATAATTTTTAAATGTGGTTTTGGCTTTGTATAGACACAGTTCTGGTGATATTTTCTGAGTACATGAAGCATTTACTCAGAGTCAATTGAGTTGTCCTGTCAATAGTCTGCACAAATCGTTCATTCAGCAAACATTTATTAAACACCTGCTATCCATTGGAAGGGTATTATGCTAAGCCCTGGGGAATATCTCAATGAAGATAGACCCACTCTATGTGATGTGCACATCTATCATATTTCTAAATACTATGTTATGCTTTGTAGAGAAAAAAAGCTAGGTTTCATAAATGGCCATGGTAGTTTAATAAATAAGTAATAGTTTCAAATACACCTGGTTTATAGCAAGGAGGTGACTAGTATCTTGGTGGGCTCTGAAGCTGACCTACCAAATTGCTGAATAAAAATGAGTTTTCCAGACACAGCTCATCTCCAACATACTCTTCAAAACATAGGCAACTCCCACTGATGTGCGCAAAAGGAGAGAAATTGGGATGTGGCCAATAAAATGTCAAATAACCAAAAAAAAAAAGAATGTATTTTCTGCTTTTGTGCTTGCATTTATATATGGGCGTTTTTTAGTGTTGGGGGAACTCATTTCGAACAGAATCCTGTAGTCATGCTGTGAAGATGACCCAGGAGACACTGGTGGGTTTCCAGTTTCCTACCCCTGCCTCTGCTGGGCAGGCTGCCCCTCCAACCACATCCACCCAGACAAGTCCATCCCCTCTCTGATTAAGACCAAGTGCCCATGTACAAATCTTTCCTGGAGTAGGAAATCACTTAAAAGTCTCATTTTTCAAAGGCTTGCTGAGCAAGCAAAGTAAACAAGGAAGCTTATTGAATTAGTAAGGTTGAAATTAAGCAAATTAGTTCCCAACTCTTAATAGTAGCTACCCAAGATGTCAACAAAGCAAGGATCAGTGTCAATATTAAAGCAAGGCTAGCAGTGCTCACTAAAACACGAATAATCCAGTGGCATAGAGTAAATTGTTTTTCAGCTCCTGGATTATAAATGTCTCCATGAAAGGCAATGATTTTTTTTAACTTCCTCTCTCAGAGTATTCCAGATCAGGAACTGGGAAAAATATCACTATTAAATAATATTAATAAGAATATTGATAATGATGATGATAATGATTTCTCTGTCTAGTTCAGCGTTGAGTCCACTCTGTATGAGTTGCTTACTTTACCACTCCATGTGTTTCCTTCCACCCCCATTTTTGCTGTAAGCTAACAGGTATTCTATACAAGAAATAATTCTTACTCACAACGTGTGTAATTCCATCCATAAAGAAGCCCTGCTCCCTGCAGAAGCCTGGGTTTACCGATGGTTGAGATGTACTGATGACGCCCCAGATTGTACCCTCTCTCTTGATTGAAAGCAGAAGGACCTCCCCTCCTGCCTGGCCTCCTTACTTATGAACAGTGTTGATCCATTTCCTGTTCCCCTCTGTTAATTCATACCAGGACGGACACAAGATCGGAATGAGGGACCCTGCATTTCGGCACCTCCTTGGAGCAGTGTTGATGGGAATAAGTGTTTGCAGACTGCAGGTTCCTGTTCAGGCTACCAGAGGATGACTTTTCAATTCTTAGTTAACCAGTTCCAGCCCAAAAAATAGCCACTGTACACCAGCAGTGTTCAATACTGTTGTTTTATTTCTCCCCTTGAAGTTATGGCCACCCAACCATCATCACTCCCAATTTAGAATGAAATATGGAGCACCTCATCTGGGTTTCAAATGAGATGCAATTGTCCCTTTGTTCTGCTGAAATCAATCAGAATCTTGCCCAAATGGGGGGTTTCAGGTTACCACAAGGAATGTATTTCCAGGGGTGTTTGCTCTGAAATAAAAAATGTGATAATCATTACATGAAGAGCAAATAATTATAAGCATTTCCTCTTGGAATCACAAAGAAAAAAAATACAAGGAATATATCAACCTCAGGAAAAAAAAGTATCATTGGATTTCTGTCTGGTATATTAAGGCACCTGGTTGGGGCCTGTAGCCATACTCCTTTGAATGCTGCTGCATTTTAACATCATTGTAACCTTGATTGAATCTGCCACGCTGTTTTGCTGAAAGTAGTGCTGAATTTGTCAAGATTTTTTTTCTTAAAGTGAAACACTCTTTAGCAGAAACTTAGCTGAAATTATTTGTCAAAAATGCAATATTCTGTCCAGTACATTCTAATCTGTAAGTGACCATTGATTCTAGCTCTATGGAAAAGTCAAAATTCAATAGGAAATGGGATCCCTGTGGGCAATTACTGGCACCATTGTATGTATGATCATGTATTTCATATCATCTGTACTTAAAGGGGCATGCTTGAAGAGCCTAGATGTCCATCAACAGATGAATGGATAAAGAAGATGTGGTATATATATACAATGGAATATTATGCAGCCATCAAAAAATGAAATCTTGCCATTTGCAACAATGTGGTTGGAACTAGAGGGTATTATGCTAAGTGAAATAAGTCAATCAGTGAAAGACAAGTATCATATGATCTCACTGATATGAGGAATTTGAGAAACAAGGCAGAGGATCATAGGGGCAGGGAGGGAAAAATGAAACAAGATGAAACCAGAGGGGGAGACAAACCATGAGAGACTCTTAATCTCAGGAAACAAACTGAGGGTTGCTGGAGGGGAGGGGGGTGGGAGGGATAGGGTGGCAGGGTGATGGACATTGGTCAGGGTATGTGCTATGGTGAGTGCTGTGAATTGTGTAAGACTGATGAATCCCAGACCTGTACCCCTGAAACAAATAATACATTATATGTTAATAAAAAAATTTTTTAAAAAGGGGCATGCTTGGTGCTGTAGAGACAAATATTTCAAACCTTAGTAGGCTATATTTCATTGCACATTCTTGTCATTTTCACCAGGTCAAACAGATGGCCCCAAGTGCCAGGCATTTCCACCTGCTCAACTCAAAGAAGACTTAACCCACTTAGTTTTTTCTTCTGACACTTTATGCCCACAAATTAAGCATATTATTTGAAAGATCAAGTGAAATTGGTGTTTAGGGCTATTTGCCTATTAAGTAGGGATGCTCTAAAACTGCTAGAATCTACCTTCAATGAATCTCTGTTCAAAGGGATTAATCAAGCAAAATGGATAAGGCTGGTAGCCCTGTGCTCGCTTCGGCAGCACATATACTAAAAAAAAAGGCTGGTAGCCCTGAGTTGCCCTGGCTGAGAGGGTAGCAGAAGACCATGGGGTGCTTGAAGAGCAATTAACTCCCACAGCTGTCTCCTGGTTGTTTCACTGAAGGTCCAAACTTCTGAATTAAACTTTTAAACATGGTTTTGTTTTAGAGAGACCCAGGACATTTTTTTGGACGCTCAGATTAAAAGTCTCACCTACTTTCCTCTACTAACTTTTATCCTCACCCTTGACCACACAATAATGAATCCTGCATAGGATAACTGGTAGCTCCCGCTCAAACATCCAGATGGGTGAAACCAAGCTTATATTGTAAGAGAGGAGTAAGAGAAGAGAACTAATGCCTACTGAATGTTTTCTCTGTGTGCTTGGCCCTTCATGGACTATCTCATTATATCATCAGAAAAAACTCAGAAGGGAGGTGGTTTTATCCCCACTTTGAACATGCGAAAAGCAAGATTAGAGAAGGAAAGCAACTTTCCCCAGGCCATTTGTTAGTGACAAAGCATGGATTCTACCCCACTTGAAAGGCACACCCTTCACCTAAACCATGCAGCCACTCAATTCATGGCATTCATAGAAGTCCACAAAGGAAGTGGCCTAGATGACGCAGTAGAGCCCCATGGTTTTAGGCCTAAGGAATCTGAAGCATAAGTGACTCAACCAAGGCTAGTTGACTGAAGAGCAGACGTAGTTGACCGTGCCCTGGTCACTAAGAGAACAGTACCATTTAAGGACAAATGTGGTTTTAGGAAATGTGTCCTGCTAACCCCAAATGCATTCACTTACTGCACTTTTTTGAATCTGAACAAGACAAACTTTGGAATTTCATACAATTTTTGTGGATTTTAAATTTCTCTTTTAATTTGATAAAATAATGTGGAACCTGGTAAAAGTAAGAGAATGGATGAAAATATGCTTAGGGCAGAGGTAGGAGAGGAGAGATGGACATCAGATCTATGTGGATGTTTGCTTGAGAATTTGCATATAGGAGAACTGGACCCCAAATTAGTTCCTGATAAATATCAGAATTTAGTAAATTCTTGGAAGGTGAACCAAGGGCCAAATGGAGATTAAATATGGCTCAGTAAGCAAAAGGCAGGCAAGTGAGACAGATAGAACCTTTACAGTAACATTTCATAAAAACTTAGGCTCCAGAAAAACTATATGCTGTGGTAGCTCACACCAGGGTCTCTGGGGACCCTTTGGATGCACACATGCCAAGAGTGCCCTCTATTGTCTATCAGGAATACTAGGGAGCTTCAGGAAAGCCCATGCCTGTTAGTTTTTAGTTCTTTGCCCACAAAGGTATTTCAACACCTGGCAAAGGGTCTGAAATATGAATTATGCCCTAAAATGAGGGTTTATTTTCTCTGCTTTGGGATATTAGATTTTGAAGAATCCTTAACAATTCTGATATCAATTTTCTTTCTTATAGCTGGGGAGAGAGAGGCTCAAAAAAGAAGTATCTCACTTCTTGTCAAGCATGTCAAGTTAATGACTGACCTTGGTCTTGAACTCAGGACTCTATGTCTAGTGCCACCTCCTACACAGCCTCCTAACCCGTAATTTTGCTTCCTTCCTCTTTATGGATGGACATAAACCTGTGAAATAGAATAAGAGGCTCACAGAATGCTTGACTAGAAAGAACCTGAGAGATGGTATCTCATATGACCATATTTTACTAATAGGAAACTGAAGTCTGTGACTTACCAAGGCCACGTCAGGAGGAGGGTAGACCAGGACTCCAGTTTAATCACTTTCCAGCAAAACTGTTAAGAGAAAAGAAGGAGAAAGGGGTAAAATGCACTCATATTTCATGTGAAGATGAAGTTCTTTCCTCTACTTCAGTGTATATAATCCCTTTATTCTTCATTTTTAGTCTCATGAGGGCAGGCTATACCAACTGAAAAGCCAAATAGGAATTCAGGCTGAAACCAAGGGATGACAGCCTGGAACACTGGGATGAGGACTGGTGGGGTGGGGAGTGGGGACAGTGGCTGTCGTCCGGGGTGGGCTAGCAATAGGGATGGAGGTATAGCTGCTGTGTTTAAAGTTGGGGCCTGGGCAAGTACCATGTCAGACTCCTACCTGGATGAACATCGGAGTGCTTCTCCTTGCTGTCGCATGATGTGGTGACAAGGAAGCAAAATGATCAGTCCTGATTGTCCCAGTATCTTCCCAAGCAGGGATGGTCATGGTCTGTAAGTGGCAGCTGCTTCTGATTTGGGCTGCACCGTGCCCTGTGTCTGAACTTGTCAGCCCCACCAGTCATTACGTATTTTCTCATACTAAGCTATAGGGTCAATGTCACTGTCCCATTGTCTCTTCCTGAAGAAGATAGAAAGAGAAATGGAGAGACCTAAGGATTTTTGAAGGCTTGCTGTATTCCAGGCACTGGTTTAGGGGTTTCCTATGCATTATTCTTTTTTAATCTTCACTTTTCTTCCATCAGGTGGTGCCGTTATCCTGAATATGCAGATGATGAAACCTGGCACTCAGTGGGGGTAAGTTACCGTGCCCCAAGTCCTATAGCAGTCCTACAGCATTCTTATTTGAATCCAGTCCTTCTAAAATCTAAGTCATGTCTTTCTCAACCGGCATGGTTGGTCTCTTTGACCCTAGGATAGAGTCTTTGCCTCCTGCAGTTCTCCTCACCCCTGGCTTCTGACCACCTATCCAATTTGTAGACCCTCTGACTATCCAGACTGGGGATATTGTGCTCATGTGCTTCTAAACTGTGGGCTTTGGTCAATGTTTTTTCCAGCTGTACAGCTCAGATTGCCCTGTCCTTCCTTACGTGGCTGACACCTTGAGCCAGAGGCTTTTACTAAATGGAGAACAAAACAGAACAAAACAAAACCAGAAGTTCCTCTGCTGCCCAGAAGTCAGCCCAACTACTGAGAAGGGAATCAGTGGGAATGGTGGGTGTGTGGCCCTGGACTATGAAGTTAAGGGAAAAGCCAGAGGCTGACAGTCACCCTGGTGGACAGACTTGATATATAGGACACAATGGTTCCAAATGGCACGGTGGACACTAGTTAAGTGCCTTGGGTATAAATACTGGCTCCCTGTGCCTCCTAGGAGCTCTGTAACATGGGTATAATGATATCTGCCTTTCGGTGTGGTGCTGGGATTAAATGAGATAATGTTGCAACCTGCACAGCATACACTGTAGGGACTCAGTAAGTGTGAGCTTCTTCCCCTGTGTCCTTCCTGGGCAGCAGAGCCAGGACCTCAATTAACTGACAAGGATAGTTGTTTCTCCTAGGTTACAAAGACGGTCCAAATCTATTTTCTCCATGTTTTACTTTCCTCATGGGTCTATCTAGAGGCTTCTGTAACTGACAGATTGGATGCACAAGCCCTTTTTGTTCCAGAGGGGCTTTGCAAACAGTTTACTGTTGAAGCAGATCCCAGACCCTGGGTTTCTCATGTGATCTTCAGAGTACCTGTATTACAATAGAAAATCTACTTGAGAAATCGGAGCTGCCCAGGTCTCAAGCCGGTTCCCCCACTAATTTACATCCCTGTGCCATTTACTAAAAGTGATACAGGCGGGTGGAAATCAGGTGAGGCCTGTCTTTCAGAAGTAACCAAAGATGCCTGCACACCTCCGTGGATCACTAGCCTATTCTTCCTGGGGATGCCAAATGCAGTCAGGTGTGAGGCCTGGGCTTGTAGGGATACCCAAATATTTTCTTGGAAAGTAATCTCAGTTTATTAGAGTTCCTTGTCTCAATTCAGAGTATAGATTTTTGAATGCGTTTGCTGACAGATTGACCTGGACTATGTTTTCCCCTTATTCAGGGAGCGATCGATCTTTATCAAAAGGATTTGTTGACTGACGGGCTTTCAAGGTTCTAATGTGCTGTTTGATACTTTTAAGAGACATATGCCCCTTTGTATAATGAAATTATCTGATAAAAGAGGGAATGAAGCTCAGGTTTTCTGAAGCATCTCAGCTCTTGGCTGCCTCAGTGACTGCTAGGGAATTTTGTTTTTATTTGCCTGTGATGGAAACCTTACAACCCTTGGTGAAATTGTTTTCGAATATTCAAGTTTCTAGACCATATACTGTGTTTCTAGGCCTAAGGGCCTGAACTGCACCAAGATTGTGTTTCCCTCAGGTAAGTACTTCCAGACACTCTATCCTCTGTCTTTACAGCCCTGTTCTCCTCGTTACTGTACTATGTAACACTAGACGCGCATTATATTCCACATAAAAAGCCACCTCTGTAGCATCTTGTCATCGTTTCATCGACGCTGCTTTGAAGCCGTGTTGAGTTCTGAACTCAGAGCCTAACAGCAACGGCTCAAGTGCACCGCGCCGTATTATTTACCCAGATGGGGTTAATTGTTGAATAAAAGAATAGTCCCTTTCAGTTTACTTTTTCGCAATCTCTCTCATACCGGTTATGGAAGACAGGGAAGTCTATGATAAATATCAAACTTTCTAATCAGAAGCGAGTCCAGTTGTATTTGAAATCTTGAACTTAATCCAGAATCAGGAAATGTAGCCACTTGTGTTACTGTTGCTGAAAGAAGAAAATGACCTTTTTATTGTAGCTTACATTCACTATTGTGCTTGGGAGCCACAGAGAATGGAGCAAGTAAATGTAAAGGCTTAAGTAGATTTTTCCTTTTAACGGCAAGGATATAACATGATGTGCCGGAACCGTCATCTCCCTATATTTTCCAGAGATTTTTTTCCTAGAGAGAAGCTTGCACTGAATCCTAAAAAATATTTTTTTCCTAACCCTTTACACCAAATCCCTTCAGGCCTCTGATCTCATTGTGGTTAACTGGCTTCTACCAGTAACCTGATTGATTGATCATTTGATTGAGGAATAACATGAAAAGAGTAAAATTCACAAATCCTAAGTGTATAGGTTGACACACTTTTATATGTACATGCCTGTATCACCACTGTCCAGATCAAGAACATCTCCACCACTCAAAAGGATTCCTCAGACCTCTCCCAGCCAATGCCCTCTATTAGGTAACTGCTATTCTAATTTCTATCGCCATGGATCAGTTTTGTCCATTTGTGAATTTTATGTCAAGGGAATCATATAATACATACTTTCTGCTGACTGGCTTCTTTTTTTCTCTCTGAATGATGTTTTTTAGTTCATCCATATTGTTACATATGTCATACCACTAGTTTTTCAGATGTCTTATTGTTTTGGAGAATAACTGTTGAAATGCAATGGATTGTCTGAAGAGGAATTTTTAAGGCAGCACCAAAAAGAATGAAAAAGCTTTTACTTCTTATTCTCCAATCTATTGGAATTGGTGGTCTTACTGTGCTCATATCATAAAGAGGTTTAGGGAAGATTTTACATATATGTATGTACATGTCTAAAATCTAAACATCTCTCTCTATATATATCTATAAATATAAAGCTATATACACATAGACCTTTTTGTCTTGGAGCTTACATTTTAGTTGGGGAAAATAGACAATAAAAAAGTAGAAGTAGGGGTGCCTGGGTGGCTCAGTCGGTTAAGTGTCTGCCTTCAGCTTGGGTCATGATCCCGGGGTCCTGGGATGGAGCCCCATATCGGGCTCCCTGCTCAGCAGGGAGCCTGCTTCTCCCTCTCCCTCTGCTGCTCCCCCTGCTTGTGCTCTCTCACTCTCTCTCTCTCTCAAATAGATAAATAAAATCTTTTTTAAAAAAGTAGAAATAAATGAGTAAGTAAATTAGTAAATAAAATTAATTTCAGATAGGGATGATCAGTACTAAGACACAGATGACGAAAAGATAATGGAAAAAGGAGCAGTGGTGCAGGTGGGACTATTTCAGGTGGGGTGCTCAGAGGAGGCTGCTCTGAGGACAGGATATCTGAGCAGAGAACAGCGAGAAGGAGCTAAGATCTGGGGGCAAGTATGTTCTAGGCCAAGACATAGCAAGTGCATGGGCCTACAGCAAAAACAAGCTGATCCAGGTTGAGGCACAAAATGAAAGGCAGCATGGCTAGAGCCTGATAGAAGAAAGAGACAGTGGTGGACATCAGATCAGGGAAGTAGGCAGCAGGGTCCTATAGATCCTGGTAGAGGACATAGAATATTTAGTTTCAGATGTGACGGGATGCCCTTGGGGCATTTCAGACAAGGGCAATGACATGATATGATTCTGTTATAAAAGTTCACTCTGGCTACTATGTGGAGAATAGATGGCAAAGAGACAAGAATGGAAACAAGGAGACCAGTTAGGAGTCTGTTATTGAAAGGTGACTTTGACTCACATGTGGGTGGTAGCAGTGATAAAGGAGAGAAATGGTAGGATATGGGGTAAAGCCAACAAGGTCTGCTAATGAATTGGATGTAGGGTATGAGAGATATAGTGATTACCGTTTCAGTTGTTAGTCAAAGCAAGTAAGTAAAAGATGGGACTAGTAAATGCAATGCAGAAGACTGGAAAAGTAGCAGTTTAGGAAGGAAATTCTTCAGAGTGCTGTTCTGGCTCTATGTGAAGGTTCAGATACCTATTAGATTTATAAATGAAGGCATTAAGGGAACAGTTGGATATATCCATCTAGAGCCTAAGGGAGAAGTCAGGCCTGGAGACAAAAAGTTTGGAGTCATCAATATAAAAGTAGATATGAAAAGCTATGGGATTGGATTGGATGAATTAGGAAGAGCTTAAGGAAAGACAAGAGTATGTCCTGGGCAAACTTATCTCTATTGACTATATCACCATTAGCTTTGTCTTCATCATCATCATCATGAAAATCATCTTGATCACCACCATCATTTATTGAACATGAAATGTTCTAGACACAAGAGAAATATAGGAAAAAGGAAAAAGAATCTCTGTCTTAAGAAGGAAAGGGGAAACAGTGAAAAGTTGGAATAATAAATGCGATGATAGTGGTTTTCTCAGGGGGCAGTGGAAGTAACAGACTTAGAAGGCCAGACAGACTTTGAAGAGGAGGCAACATTTGAATATTTCAGTTGAGTATTTGGATCCAAAGTAGTGTGATCCATGGGGAAAGACCATTCCAAGTAAAGAACAGCACTTGCAAAATCAAGAGACACAAAAAGGGAGGGAATGATCCTGAAGCTGAATGAATGAATGTGGTGTAGAGAGCGGATGTGGCAGTAGATGAAGTTGGGGAGTAGCACTAGCTGGATTGTCAAGGCCAATATACACCATGTTGAGAAGGTTTAAACTCCATCTTGAAGGCAATGGCAGAGGAACAAATGGAGGACAAGAAGGATTTTTTAACAACAGGATCTGAAGCTCAAAAGATCAGAGTTGAAATCTACCACTTACTAACTTGGTGATATTGTAGATATTGTCTAGCCTCTGCAAGCCTGAGTTTTCACACCTGTAAAGTAGGTAAAACAATAAGCACATGGCAGGGTTGTTATGAGAATTGAAGAGAATAAGTAAAAAGCACTTGCACCCACCAGGGAAAAATAAGCAATAGTGATTATTTTTGCTAATACTGGCCCTGTTATTAATAGAGTTTTCATTTAAAAGAAGTTTTTATAGCAGGATTAGAGAATTCCAGAAATTATTATCTTGTGGATAAAAGTGGTGAGCAGTTGTTGGTGGGAGGTGACAGAAGTGAGGGAGTCTGCTAACCAACAGGCCAAAGAAGGAAGAAGGGTAGTGAGGCTAAAATGGCTCTCAGGCTTTCAAGTAGGCAGGTAGGTAGGTTGGTGGTGTAGCTCTTTAAAACTAAGGATATTGAAAATGAGTACATTTTGTGGGAAAGGGAATGAATTCATTTGTAGACAGATTATTTTGAGATGCCTCTGAAAGTTACCTTGTGGGTCTGGAGCTCAACAGAAAGAACTGGGTTGGAGGTACAGATTTGGGTAGATAAGATGGGCAAGGAGAGTATAGTGAGTAAGAAGTCAAAGTGCAGATTATAAAACCCTGGGGATCATTGAAATGTAGGGAATGGAATAATAAGTGTCAGGGATAAAGATTAAGAGGAAGCTGGCAGAGGTAGAGGGAGAGCCCAGAGGGCAGCTCTGAGGTGTTCCTTATCCACTCACCCAACGGCTACTCCTGCATGCTGGCCCTCCAAGCACTTTCCACTTTGGAGAAGAAGAGACGTCTGCCCCCTCCGTCCTCCCTCAAGCATGACTGATTCAAGTTCAAAGTGGAAAAAGCTGAACTCTGGCAAAAATTATAAAGAGATTTGGCCTCTTCCAGTGTCCCCTTCATTGCCACTCTGTTTCTGGCCTGGATATCCCAATTGCTGGCTCTGTCAATACAAGGCCAAGGGATTGTAGGTCTCAGAACTAACAGGGACTTTATAGATTATTTAATTGAATTCCCAAATGCCTTGTATGAAAGGTGAGGAAACTGAGCCCCAGAGAAACCAAGATGTTTAATCAGTTGATATTTTAACTAAACATAATTAAAGCCCTTTTCCAAGGATTTTTACTCAGCAATGCTGCTGCTCCAACTTATTTGGTGATAAATGGCTTAACATAAAGGTCCTCCCTGGAAGGTTAACATCTAACCTGAACTCAAATTTTGTCAAACCCAAATCTAATAGTGGTCAAGTAGACACAAGAAGCAAAGAATAGGAAAGAAATTGGAGAGATGAGGCCTGCTTTCTAACAAATACACTGTCAAAATAAAAATTGGAGATAACTTACGGAATAGGAAGTACAAGGAAGAGAACTGTGATTTCCCAAGATCATCATTAGAGGAAAATGGTCCTACAAAGACCTTGGATAAGATGTTGAACAAGGAAAAGGGAAAACAATGTGTGATTTGTATTGTTTCTGAGATCCGCAGAATTGGAAATTTTGCCATGTAGCATTGAAGGCCTTCCTACTGGTTTATCCAGAAAACTCATACTGGGAGGTGAGCCAGACAATGGGGGCAATGCCTAAATTACCTAGTAGATAGCAGATTTGTAGATTATTCTGGACATTAGTACTTATGGCAGACATGTCTAGTTGCCTACCCTAAATCTATTTCCTCTTCTTTCTCAGAAACAAGACCCTGGGGGTGCCTGGGTGACTCATTTGGTTAAACATCTGCCTTCAGCTCAGGTCGTGATCCTAGGGTCCTGGGATCGAGCCCCTGACTAGGTCTCTGTGCTCAGTGGGGAGTCTGCTTCTCCCTCTGCACCACCCCCCCTTTGTGCTCTCTCTTTTATGTGCACTCTCTCTCTCAAATAAATGAAAAATAAAATCTAAAAAAAAAAAAAAGAAACAGGACCCTGGTTTTTATCTAGAGGTATCCTTGCATAACCAAAAGACTCCATTTCCTAGGCTCCCATTAGTATAATAATGAGTATAAATAGAAACAAAATCTTCTTGATGGAAAAGATATCCATGCTTCTTTTTGTTTGTTTGTTTGCTTTTGTTTGTTTTTATTTAAATTCAATTAGCCAACATACAGTACCTCATTAGTTTCAGATGTAGCATTCAACAATTCATCAGTTGCGTATACCACCCAGTGCTCATCACGTCATGTGATATCCATGCTTCTCTTCTGCTTTCTTCATCCAACTGTCTTCAACATGGACACGATGGCCCTAATCCTGGCAGCCATCATAGCCCATGAAAATGAGATGGAGGAAGCCCCCATACCAGCCCTAGACTTCTCACTTCTAGACTTCTCTTACACAAGAGAGAAATGAATTTCTACTGAGTTCAAGCCACATTGTTCTATTAATGCAGTCTAACTTAATCCTCACTAATGAACTTGATTTCTTTTATTGGGTTTTGAGCACTGATGAGAGTATAAGCCATTAGTGGTCCTAATGTAAAGAATATGATCGAGAAGTAATATTTAACACAATTAATTATGAATTTGCTACATAAAAGAAAGTACCTTAAGTTTGCAGAGTGACCAACATTTCACAAATTACTCTTCTTTATCTTAAAACAGCTATTTATATTTGAGCTGAATTGCCTAAAATTGGACTTTTAAAAATAGGTAACATATACACTAATGTTGTTATGGTGATTTCCAGTTTAGCCCCTTATTTCCTGCTTCCTGGACAAAGATCCTTAATATCTAAGATCATTTTTCTCATCAGCCATTCATGGACAATAATTTCTTATTTCCAGAATTAGAGTAAAAGAAGAAGTAATACAGTATAGTGATCGAGTGTTCATCTCAACTAATTTCCAAATAGCTCAAGCAAATTATTTCTCTGTGCCTTGATTTTCTGGTCTGTAAGGTGAAAGTAAAAAAGCATATGCCACTTGAGGATTTCTGTGAAGAGTAAATGAAATAATGCGCATCAAACAGAGTCCTGGACACATAATAAAGTCTATTAAGTAACTAAAGGAGTGTTAGTTATTTTCCCCAAACTGCCAAGGACAGAACCTTGATATGTCAGGGTCACTCAACAAGCCATATAGCTCCTGCTGTGCATCATCTGCAATGCTAAGACATCTCAGACAAATCCAGGTATCATGGTGAGTACTGAGCCCTTGGAGTAAGTGGAGGTTCTGGCTCAGTGACATGGTTCCCAAAAGAAGAGCAGAGGCCCTGGGCTAGAGTTAGTGGAAGAAACCACATATCTCTTCAGGACACAGAGGAAGTCTTGGGTCCTAAGTCAGCAAAAGAGCTTTGTATAATAGCATCTGAAACCCATTTTGTTCTATATCCTTCATGCTCCCTGGAGCAAGCCAGAGTCACAGACTCAGACTACTATTTGGGATTGAGTCCACCTCCAAGGTCATTCAGAGAATGATAAAGACTTTGTGGGAGTCCCCAGGGATAAATGCTCCAGACCAAATGGATGACAGCAGCAGATAGAGAAGCCAAGCACAACTGCATGAGAACATAGATGACACTGTGAGAGCAGGAGATGGGTCCCCTCAGAGGCAAGAGTCCCTTAAATGTGCACATGCACATAACCAGTGGAGGCAAACAGCCCAGGGCATCTGGTAACTCCAGGAGGGAAACCAGATCAAGAAAATGCCAGAAACGTGGATTGCATGCCTAACAATGAAGATAAGCCTTGTTGCAAAGAGTCTGCTGTGAGGCTACAATAGCTATCCCTGAATTCTCAAGGAGGCCTCTGCCCAGGAGCCTACATTATCACATACCAGTGGCAGGACCTTAGATAAGTCACTGGGTATACAGAACAGAGCTGTAGTTAAGAGCAAGGCTCTTAGCACTGGATTCAGGCCTGTATCTAACGCACAAACCCTACTTACTATTCAGCAAGTCACATAACCAATCGAAGTCTCTATTTCTCATCCGTACCCATACAGTATTGGACAGTTATTTTGGTAATGCCGGAGTATCATAGTACCTGTTCCTATGTATAGTTTTGCTCTAGGACAGCACTGGTCAATATCACCTTGGTGGTGATGGTAATGTCCTATATCTGCACAGTCCAAGACAGTAGCCATTAGCCACATGTAGCTATTGAGCACTTGAAATGTGGCTGCTATGACTAAGGAATTGAATTTTAAATGTTATTTTATTTGAATTCATTTGAATTTAAATAGCCACATGTGACAAATGTTACCTTATTGGACAGTGCAGCAAGTCTAGGGACTAAATGAGATAATGTCTTTTATCACTGTACCTAGCATCAGAGCATGATAACCTCTAGCTGGTATTGTTATTAAACTTCTTCGAGCTTCAATTTCCTTATCTATGAAATGACATTAAAGATAATACCCACCTCTTGAGTTTGGTGAGAGGATCAAATAAAATCTCCTGGGTGAGGCAGTGAGTACAGTGCTTGACACAGTGCAGGTGCTTAGCAAACGTGAGTTCCTTTTCCCTTCCATTTAAAGTACTTTGGCATTTCCAGGATAACTGTCCAATGATGTGCAAGGACATGGAGGACCTACAGTGAGGGTCTTGGCAAGCAGTTGAATTGTTCAATAGTTACTTGCACATCGCTAACACTGGCTTTGGCTGCAAAAAGAAAAAGTCTGCTTGAGCAAGCAAGAAAAAAAAATACTGGCAGTGATCTGTGAACTACGAGAGTTCCACAAATATGCATTTGGCAGAAGCCTGACTGTCCAGACAGATCACAAACCACTAGTCAACGCACCTGCTAGACAACAGGGAATGTTATTGCTGTTATAAAGATATGATTTATGAGTAATCTATACCCCAGGCAAAGGCTCGCTTATAGCAGACCTATTGTCCAGACTAGTCATTGACCCTCCAACTGGGGGAATGACAGCACTGATTGAAGAGACAGCAGGGTAGGCCATGGAATTAAGCAAAACACTTGACCTTGTGGTCAGTGGGAGGCTGAGACTCGAGACAGGAAAAGATGCTGCGCTGTAGCTACTTATCCAGATGTTGCGAAATGGCTGGTGTGACAGAAGAAAACAGAACAACTGCAGGTGTGTTGGTCTCTAAAGGAGGGGCTGCTTCAGCTTCCTAACAGCAAGGGGGATTTTAAGCAATGTCTTGTCTGTAAGAGGTCAGAAAAAGAGAAAAGATACGATCAGGGCTAGTCTCAGGAGGAGCCGCTTAGCTCATGCCCCAAAACTATTCCCAGTATGTGCTCATTGGTTCTTGGAATTTCAGGTGGAGACTGGTTTCTTTCACTTAAGGATGCCCTCTCATGGGTAAACTGATACTAGATTTGATTGCAGTTACAACTTTAAATCTTTGGGCTGTGGTACCTTCAAATCTTAAAAGTTATTTACTAAGTGTTGAGATTCTTCCTGAAAAATAGGGGGAAGCGGGCAATAGCCTAAGTGCATGGAGGCACAGAAGAGATTTGGGTCACGGAGGGATGATATTTGCTTGGAGATGCTAGAAATGTGTTGAAAGGGGAGTTTTCCTACCATGGCTGTACACATTTATTTCTTGGGAGTGACCAAAATGCTGTAATAGTCATACCAGAAGCTTTTCAAGGAAAGAATTTGAATTCCCTCCCCCACCTCCCCCTCCTTCTCTTCCACCACCACCACCATCATCATCATCCACTATGCAGCAGACAATCTGCAAGGTGACTCACAAACTTGTAATTTATAATCCTTATAGCAATTGTCCAACATAGGTATTGTTAGTCCCATTTTACAGATGAGAATAATGAAGCTCAGAGAGTATAACTTGAGTAAGTCCAGATCACATAACTAGTGAGTGACAAAGCCAGGGGTAACATCCTCATATCTCCCACATATGCCCATGGTCTCTAGCACTCAGCTTGCTACTTGATTAGGTACCTAATGTGGCTAATGTGAGTGAGAAACCAATTTTTTAATGTTATTTAATGTTAATTAACAGAAATTTAAACATAAATAGCCACATATGGACAGTGACTACCTTATCCAGCACAACTCTAGGGACCAAATGAGATAATGTCCTTTATCACTGTACTTGGTACCTAGTTAGTGCTTGATTGGACTGAAGCTACTGGACCTTCATTATGTGCTGATTTGTAGAATTTGTTGAATATAGTTGTGGACAGCTTTATCCCAGTCATCCCATTATTTCACTAACTCAGTCAAAACCAGTTAATAATAAATAATAAGGTACTCCTGCTCTGTGTTTTTTTCATCCTTTTATACTGGCTTACGTGTCCTCTTTTCCTGTTTGAATTAGTAACCTATAACAGATAACTGCTTGTAGCAGTTGTAAACTCTGGTGTTAAAGCCAATAATATTCTTTAAAAAAAAAATAGTATTAAGCAAGGTATGAAAAAAATGATATGATGACACTCTAACCAAAATGCAACATTGTAGATATTTATAAATAGCAGTATTGGCATAGTGATTTATGACTTTGATAATGTCAGATATTTGAAACCATTTAGTACCATTCATTGAATTCTCTACCCATCCCCATGTCCACCAACATTTTAAAATTTTTATTTCACTGGTCTCTTTCTGCTATAGAGTGAATGTTTGTGTCCCTCCAAATTCATATGTTAAATCCTAACACCCAATGTGATGATATTAGGAGGTGGGGCCTTTGGGAGGTGATTAGGTCGCCAGAGTAGAGCCCTCATGAATGACATTAGTGCCTAATGAGAGACCCCCAAAGCCCCTTCATGTGAGGACAATGTGAGATGGCCATCTATGAACTAGGAAGTGGGCTCTCACCAGACACTGAAACTGCCACGGCCTTCATCTTGAATTACCTAGCCTCCAGAACTGTGAGAAATGAACTTCTGTTATTATAGGCCACCCAGTCTATGGTATTTTTGTTATAGCAGCCTGAGCTGACTGAGACACTTCCTTTATATGCCTTTTACTATAGGCCACTTCACATAATAGGGAAAAAGTCAAACTCTAACCACACTACACCAACCCAAATAAGTAAATAAACACAAGTAAAATGATTAATGATTGGTAGGCAACACTAAAATAATATTTATGTTAGAGAACAAAATTTGGAGGCAAAGTCTGTATTGTCCCAGTAGGCGAACTGACACAAAGAGACAGTTCTGAGTCCGCCACACGCAGGAAGGATCGCTTCTACCGATTTAGCTGCCCAAGCACCTGAACGGGGATCAGTGCCAGAGCTCTGGTTTCTCTGGAAGTTTCTCTGTCTGCCAGGAGGATGAAACTGTGACCCCAAACCTGCAGATCGCCCAGTTCTTTGTTGTTCACTGCTGGGCTCCCCTGTGTATTGACTGGGTCATAATTTGTCAGTGTTGTTTCTTAATCTACAGAGGAGAAAATGCTCCTTTTAACTACTTCTCAGATTTTGGTGTTGTCCCTTTTCTTACACTTCAGGTCACCCGTTCCAAACCATTTATTCTATTTAATATTATCAGTCTTATGAGTGCTATGTGCTCTTGCATGTGTTACCTCATTTGGTCTCTCAAAAACCTGTCAAAGATGTACAACTATTATACATTGTTCAGATGAGGAAACTGTGGTAAGAGGTGGTATAATGCATTTATTTAATTGTGCCTATTGAGTGCCAGTCACTGAGCCCACAGCTTGCCCCATGACATCTCCTTTGATCTTCAGAACCATCCTAGGATGTGTGTTTTATACTCTTTATTTTAGAAACTATAGCACTTCCAACTATCAACCATAGTAAGCTACAATTCTAGAATTTATGGAATCCATGTCTGTCTAACACCATGTCTGTTTATGTCGCCAGATATGAGGTAGAAGAAATATGGTTGTATTTTTTTTTAATCCATTCCTTTACTTACATATTATACCTAAAATCTCCTATGGTAGAGGAATAGAGCTTCTCTCCCACTATCTAGCAACATTCTGATCTTATTCTATGGTGATTATGTGTTACAAATTATTTCTTTATAATTATGTTAATTCAGTTCAGTATTTCAATAAACATTAGACATCTGTTTTCAGTGTGGCAACTCTATGAATCAAACCAAGGCTAAGAATGGCCTTACAGTCCATTATTTGAGACTGCATAGTTCAAATCATGCTAAATCAAGATTAAGGCCAAAATGAGCCAGCCAGATGCTAAGAAGGTCATCCAACTGAGTGATAAAGACCAGAAGTCCCTACAAACCTCTGAGAGCAACTGGACGCAGATAGCAAATTTCACCACTAGCCTGCCCTTCAAAGTAGCTGGCAGCTTTGTCCTTTCTCTGCTCTTCCCTCTGCTAGATCAAGCCCACATCCACTCACCTCCAGGCCATTGCAGGAGCCCTGGGGATTACTGGGCCCTCTGCAGCTCTGACCTTGCCAGTCTCTGGTGAAAATTTTTCTCTTAACCTCTACTCTTCAGATCAAGAACTCACAAAGCAAAACCTCTGAGTAACACAACTCTAGAAGGCACCACCACCTTGTAGGAAAGGAGAAGGGGGCATTCCATGGCCTTGACACTTGCTTATACCAGAACAACTATCCTTTTACCTGCCTTTGTGGTTCCCTGGGGCATTTAGTTTGCAAAAAGAAATGTTTGAAGACCACCAGCCTCCTGTGTCATGATCTTCATGTGGCCCACAAGGCCCTCCCTTAATAGGACCTTTTCCCACAGTCATCCATTAGATACAGTGATAAGACTGATACTCCTTTGTGGCTCTTTGAAGTTACGTTTCATAGTTTGAACTTTATTTAACTACCTCATCTCCCACTACCCTTAGCATGAAGGCCATCTCTCTGGCAGCCAAGCAGGTCCTTAATGGTCTATAAGCTACCATGGTCAGTCTCATGTCAGAGTCTTTGCTTATATAATTCCCAAACTTGTGTGTTTGCTAAAGTGCTAACTCTAGTCTTTTTCTTGATGACCTACCTCTACTGTTTCTCTTAGTGCAATTTCCCTATAAGAATTAATTGGTGGCCAGCAGATAGTCATGTGCTATAAACGTGGCATCTAGGCTTATCCCTTTACAGGAGCAATGGGAAAGGGAAGTCTCTGGGATGGGACATTATTGGTAAGGTAAATATGTACTATGAAACCATATAAAGCCTTGTTGTCTTTATACTTGTTTGTCCACCCCACAATTCTCAAACTGTATTTTAAAGTTTATATCTTGCTCAGGGTTGCATCCTCTGTACATAGAATGAGCTTGGTACATAGATATTTAACATATGTATGTAGAACAAGTGAATAGATGGAGTTATTGATGGAAGAATGGATAGCAAAGTGGACAGAGTTTTCATAAATGGATAGATGGAGACAATATAGCATAGTGGTTAAGAGTGTAAGCTCTAGGGTGCCTGGGTGGCTCAGATAGTTAAGCATCTGCCTTCGGCTCAGGTCATGATCCCAGGGTCCTGGGATCGAGTCCCGCATCGGGCTCCCTGCTCAGCGGGGAGCCTGCCTCTCTCTCTCTCTGTCTCTTATGAATAAATAAATAAAATCTTTAAAAAAAAAAAAAAAGAATGTAAGCTCTAGAGCCAGACTGCTTTAGGCTCCAATCCTGGCTCCACTGCTCACTAGCTGTGTGACCTTGGCAAATTACTTAACTTCTCTTGTCTCAGTTACCACATCTTAGAACAGGAATAATAATTATGCCAATCTCATAGGGCTTCTGTGATGATTAAAATGAGTTAATCCATAGAAAGCATTTAGAATAGCACCTGCATCTGGTATATGGTAATGCTCATTTTTTTATCATTATTATTACTATTGTTACTGATGATGAGGCCTTAAGACAGCAGGTGCATTAAAGACTGAGAAAAAACAAACAAACAAACAAACCAAGATTTGAGGAAATGGCTTATGGAAATCAGAAACAAACTAATGGCAAAGAAAAGAGAGAAAATTGTCCCCAGTCTCAGGAAAAATATGAATTTGAACATGCAGCCCATTTCTCAGGTGGAAAGAAAATGTTAGAGAGAAAGTCATGGGGGAAAGAGTGCCTGGCAAGAATTTGTATCTACAATTTGTGTCTGAAGAGCCAGTCATTACAGAACAGGACAGTGTACCTGAAACCGGTGTTGTTACCTGTTTGTTGGTTCAATTCCAATGCCTATCAGTATCTCTGAGGTGATTCCAAGCATATAGTGTTTGGTAAGTGCAGAGGATTATGAATGCAGGCATCAGCAAGGGGACTTGGCTAGAGGAAAGTGCATTCCAGCTACAAGACTAATTAGTGCCAACTTTGTGAGCCACAGAAGAGGTGTTGGAACCATGGCCAGTGGGCACACTGAGGTTCAGCTGGGGAAGCATGTGGAGGTCTGAACTGCAGCCTATGCTACAATTGCTGAACCCTGAGTCCTGGCACAGGGCCGAGTCAGCCTGGAAGAAAGTGTACCACCACTCATTGACTGCCTGAAGGGGGCATCACTCTGCAATTCTCATACCCAGAGAGGACGTCTTTTTCTAATTAGCACAGAGACCCTTCATTGCTAGCAGCAGTCCTATTTGCAGCCCTGGGAGGTTTTTAAACCAATTGCAAGATAAGTTGGTTTTCAGGAAGAGGAGAGATTAATGGGTCCACAGAAAGATGGATGTAAGCTTGGAGCTGCCTCTGCCTCCCTTCACACATGCTATGGCTAGCAGTGAGGCCAATGGGAGTGACCCTGAGTAGAGTTACGTATTTTTCACACCTCCTACTAAAACTCAGCAAATGCTTGACTTGCTGTTCCCAGCACAATTTTTCTTCCTGCAGAACGTGTTGGGATTATCACTTTTAGCCACATATGGGCTGGAAGTACTTTGTAGGAGCCCCACAGGCCACAACTGTTCAATCCCATCCCAGAGAGAGAGAGCTTGGGGAAGCGGGGACCCAAAGTGCCTGTCCAAGAGCTCCCACATAGGGGGCTCATTCCTGCTAATTAAGTCCAGTTTCCAAGACTGCATTAAAGCTGCCATCCAAATGATTTTGAAAGTCGGGAGGTAAAATACAAGTTTCAACCCCGACACCTTCCCCTTATCCATCTTCTTGAGCCATTTCAGGACATTGGGTAACATATGACTTTTCTTTCAGTCAATCCGAGATATTATCTGCTGAAATAGCTCTACCGGTATGGGAGGGGGTTTCAAAATATGGAACAGATGCACAGCTGCCACCTGAGATGATGCATTATGAATTCAGAACTGTCATCACCTCCCCCACCACTCCTACCCTTACCCCTAAGCACATATTTGTTCATGTGGTTTACACCTGTGGGATCGTGGGATGCAAGACAGGAATCTAATTACTGTTTGGGAGACAACCCAGTCTCTAAAACGGATTCCTGTATCTTTGTTTCCCTGGAGAAGCTTGAAATCTCTTGCCAACTCTTCATGTGGTCCAGCTGGGTTAAAGCTCCAGTCCAATTTTTTCTGGAATGTGGTACCAGTGACTAACTCTGAGGCCTTCATACAACAAGTCTTACAATGTCTGCCTATCTCGGCCCCCCATTTTTATCCTGCCATGCAGGCAGAGTAATTTTTCAGTGCCTTTGTACATAGGGGATGTCATAATCTGTAGTTAAAAGGGAAATGGAGAGCTCTTGGTCCATGGTCATCTGAGGAAAAAGACCTTGTTTTACTGTATTTAGGGGGAGAGGAGGCCCCCGACATTGTCTGATGAGAAACCTTCTCTAAGTAAGCACCATAGGGGGAAAAAAAACAATTCGAGAGAAGAGAAAGAAAAGCAGAAGGCTGTTCCAAGAGGTTGGTGTGGGCAAAAAAGAAAGAATTGTTGGATGTCTAATTAGAGAAGGCCCTCTGCAAGAATGCAAATTGAAAAGATTTCTGCTCACTGAGAACTTCAGTTTTTAATTCTATGTTGATGTATCAACTTGGTCAGTATTAGCCTATTCCACTAGATTATAAATTCCATGAGGGCAAAGAATCTGTTTTGCTTATCATTGTATTGCTCCCACCTAGACTAGTACCTAACACATAGTAGGTACTCAATAAATAATTTGTTGAATGATGGCATGTTCCCTGTATATAAGATGCACATCTGATAATTAGTCTCTAGGATAAAGCTTCCATTCTGGCTGTAGATGTGAATGTAGAACCAACTTGGTAAAGTTCATTCAAGTGTTGGTCCCTTTATACACAGGCCAGTGAGTGGTACTGACCACAACAAAGCCTGCTCTGTCAGTCTAGGCTCTGCAGGAGCCACCTTTACCTCTATCTCTTCCTCCTGGAGGATGGTCTGATCCTGACCCACCCTGGGGCGGAAGCTCTTCTCAAATCATTCTGTCCTTTACTCCTAGAGGAGAGGCAGGAATTCTCCTATCCCTTGCCCTTAGCTATAGAAATGGCTATTTCCATCATTGCCTAGTTTTGGTGTTGGCCTGGCTGGGTCAGCTGAGGATCAAGGTTCACCAGTTGAGCTCACTGAGAGTCCCAAGGCATAAAGTCGTATTCCTGGCCTCCCTGAAACATCTTGATTATGCATGTAGTCCTAGCCCTTGTCAACAGCTCATACCCTTAATCAGTTCATAAACCTAGAATTTGGTCCTTATCTGTTTGATACTTGTCCCAATTCCTTATCTCCCTTTCTGTTTCCCTACCTCAGGAGAAGGGTGGTTGGTGGCAGGGCTATCTCTGAGGAACTCAGAAGATAAGCACTAGAAGAACCTTGTGGGTTAGACTTTCCTTCTCAGATGAGGGAAATCAAATTAGGGGTTTGGCTTGAAATGTCAATAAGCAAAGGGGTTAGTAGTCAGACAAGGGGTTTGGCCTGTGTGCTCAATTATTAAAGCAATGAAAATGTTTGTCTCATCATCACAAATATATTGAACACCCATATGCCTACCACAGGGATTCCACCCAGCCATAAGCCATTTTAAGGACAGGGATTCCAAAGAAGAGAGCGAAAAATGGATGTTTTTGTCACAAGCCTTGGACAGAGGGGTGACTTTTTACTTGACCATCTTCCCTTCAGTTTGTGTTAACCTTTAATTCTCTCTTCTGATTGCCTGGTGATGAAGGATCCCTAATTTGGTTTGTTGAGGAGAGCATCTCCCTCTGATGGTAATTATCAGGACCCCAGGCATGCGGCATACTCAGCGGTACCTCGGACCACAGTGCTCAAACTCGAGGGCTTCTAGTTCAAGTTCTCTGCTTCTTGGCTTCCAACTTTGCAAAAGTGCTGGTAGCCAAAGTGAAAAAGCAGAACCTCCCATTTTTTGCTTAGTAAGCACGTTGGGCAAGGTGAACACCTGTTGCTAATCCCTCCAGCACAGCACACATCTCCATTCTTCACCCCATGCACACAACCTCAGCATGTCACATTACCAGTGACTGAGCAAACTCTCAACCCATACTTCTAGAAATAAGACATGGCCTGAAGGAGGATCCAATTCTCAAGTCTTCTCCCAGTTCTAATCTCATACAATGGAGGGAATAGGAAGTTAGATGCAACTAGAAGAACTAAGCCCACCTCACTCTCTAGGTTTGTAGGAAGTTGTTTATTCCTATCTAGGCCCAAGAGCTGATATTAGTATATATTGCCAGTGTTGTATTGTTGCCCATATACCCTGAAAAGGTAGGCTCTCTCCAGATTTAATAAAGTGAGAAGAAAATAATAGCAAATCTTTTTGCTTCTGGTATCACAAGACTCTAAGAATTCTTTTTCAGTTTAAAACACAACTGTTTATTAAAAGCACAAAACATAATTACTAATGTTGTATTATTTTTTTAGTTAAAGATGAAACACAAGTTAGACAAGACCTTAAAAAATGCAAATACCAAGGTTTAAGCAAATTCCTTACTCATTAATCCTTGTCTGGTATTAATTGCCCTGGTTTTTCCTAAACTTGAGTGTAATATTGTTCATCTCAATTAGACCCTCTAAAATTAGAGTAAATGGTTACTGGGCCATGTAAATAGATATGGGAGACTGGAGAGCCACTTGATATTAAAAGCCTTTGCTGGAAATTGCTCTCAAATCTTCATTGCTTTCCTTCCCTCACTGGTATATGAATAAGCCACTTGCCTGATTCACAGTTCTCCCTGGATCCTCTACTTGTAACTGTGTTTTACTTCCCCTTTCACCCCAGGTACACGATGCCTTCCCACCAGCAGCATGAATGGCCTAGTTGCCTTCTCCCCACATGTCAGTGGCCTCTCCTTACTTACTGTGGCATAGTCCCTCTTGCTTGCCAACCTCTGGTATTAGCAACTGGTGTCCATGGCAGTAAATTCCAATGCACACTCATATAAAGCTCTCCTTTTTTATAAAGCTTTCCTTTCTTTGAAGGAATCAAATTCCCACCCTTAATGAAATTTCAGATTTATCAGATCATGATTTTAACCCATTAACTCTGAATATGACAGGGTTTCACCAAACAGGACTCTGTTTCCAAGGGTCTAGCCAAACTGAGCTAACTGGTGTTTAGTCTTATACACACACTCTATATACCAGTGTATGTGTATGCTGGGACAAGAAGTATGCGGTATGTTTTTGAAAAAAAAAAAAAAAACCCTAAAATTTTAATAAAAATAATTAGTCTCCAGCCACATTTCTTGGCAGATATCATTGTTAATGTATGACGTTAGCTAGGCAAGTACTGGATCTCAGTTCCCTTGTTCACAAAATAAGGAGGTTGGACCAGATCAGTGGTTTTCAAACAATGTTCCTAGAGTTGTAGGATTTCAGAAGTATATCCTCTGTGACCACAGTGTGGGGTAGGTGGATTTGGGACCCGAGTGGGCAGAAGTCACAGTTCCACATTCTACATCATCCAGAGGAAATCTAGTTTTTATGTTTTATATGTGGAGCTTCTGGGTAAGACTTACTAAAACCAAGTGCTTCATAGCTTAACCATTTCTTTGAAAACCACTGACCTACATTATCTCTAAATTTTGCCCTCTTACTCTAAATTTTCAAGAGACTGATTAAAATTATAGTCTTCATTGTATCCCATTTGGTACAGGCACTATCAGGTCAGGGTGAATTGGGGTGATGGAATGAAGAATAGAGCAGCATTAGAGAATTGGGTTTTAAGCAGCAAGGCTTTAGGATATAAAATAAAAGTTTAGTCCATTAAAATAGTTAGTGATGCTTACCTACTAAATAATTTTAGTTGTCAGAAAAAAATTTTTTGCAGCTGTTCAAGTAGTCCCACAGAAGCTCCTGAGCGAATGTTTTTTATTATTGTTATTATTGTTAAACCTGGAAACCAAGCATTTCAGGACTTCCAAGTAGGAATGCTTAAGTTTGTTCTAGAGTTTGATGCATTCTTCTGCCTAAAGGAAATAAAGTGAAATGTCAGTTATGTGTTAGACAAAATGCCCCTGCCAATTAAAATAAATAAGTAAATAAGTAAAAATAACACTTGTGATGTTTAAGGCCAGTTTTCCACATGGTAATGCAACTTGTTTGCCCGGGTAGCTCAGTCTTTTCATGCCTAGTCTCAACCTCAGCACACAACCCACTGTATCCCCAGACAGCCACCCTAGGGTCCTTCTGAGGGCTAGCTAATTGGTCCTTCACACTTGTTCAGCCCCCTATAGTACTAACTGAACCATGACCTCCGGTGGTAGGACGGAATTAGCAAGAAGAACAATGGGGGTAGTATAGGTGAAATCCTAAACAAGTGAGGTTGCCTAAGTTCTATGTGGCCAAGTTGCAAAGGCAGCTAAATTGAGAAACTAGTAACATACAAGTGGATAACCTATGAGATCTCAATCTAAAAGAGATCTCAGATGTTACAATCCCTAGCTCCATTGAGGAGGTGAAGGTATAATTCAAGCATGGGATTTTTTTTTTTTCTTCTCATCAAGTAGCACTAGTCCATATGGGACTAGGGGATAGGAATTTGGGATGAGTGGGAAGAAAAAAAATCCATCATGAACCAACCTATGTACAAGGTAACTAAATCTGGTTTGTTTAATTTTAGAAAGAAAAATGTTATTCCTTCTTAGGGACATAAAACTGATTTGAAAAAAATAGTACCTGCTACATTCAACAGCATAGATGAATCTCATAAACATAATGTTGAACAAAAAGAGTTAGATACAGGGCGCCTGGGTGGCTCAGTTGGTTAAGCGACTGCCTTCGGCTCAGGTCATGATCCTGGAGTCCCTGGATGGAGTCCCGCATCGGGCTCCCTGCTCGGCAGGGAGTCTGCTTCTCCCTCTCCCACTCCCCCTGCTTGTGTTCCCTCTCTCGCTGTGTCTTTCTCTGTCAAATAAATGAATAAAATCTTAAAAAAAAAAAAAAAGAGTTAGATACAAAGGAATAGGTGCTTGATTCTAATCATAGGAGGTTCTAAACTAATCTCTGGTGATAGAGATCAGAAGAATGATTAACTTTGGGGAGGGTGCTGATTCCGGGGGGCGGGGGGGGGACATGAGAGAGCCTGCAGGGAGACTGGAAATGTCCTGTGTCTTCACCTGATGGTAGTTTTGTGGACTTTGATGTATGTAAATTATACTTTAAAACCAACAAAAAACACAATAAAAATGTACCTAGCACATAGTATGATCTCCCTAAATATTCATGTCAAGATTTAATTAGTTAATATTTCAGTTCCATTTTATCACCAGAAGTAAAGAGACTGGGGACTGGGGTAGAGGAGGAATAAGAAGAAGAGAAAGAGAAGGAAAAGGAAAGCAAAGAGAATTGTTCTTAAAACAGGGTCTGGGAGAGACTCACTGGGTGAGAATGAATTAAGGACAACAAAACCTGGAAAGAGAAAGGAAAAGCTGGAGCACATCAGAGAGGAAGAGCAATATGAGGGTAGGATAGCTTGTCTCATGCTCTTCCTTTTCTCTGTGGCGGCCCCTTAAAATTATCCTTCATTTATTTAGAAATAGCCCTTTAGGCCATAGGAAATACTTCATCTTCTTTTATGTTTAACTTCAATTTTCCTTTTTAAAATAGTTAATATTTTAAGAATATTTAAGGGGCGCCTGGGTGGCTCAGTCGTTAAGCGTCTGCCTTAGGCTCAGGTCATGATCCCAGTGTCCTGGGATCGAGCCCCACATCGGGCTCCCTGCTCGGCGGGAAGCCTGCTTCTCCCTCTCCCATTCTCCCTGCTTATGTTCCCTCTCTCACTCTGTCTCTCTCTGTCAAAGAAATAAATAAAATCTTTAAAAAAAAAAGACTATTTAAATATTTATTTCATGAAATTCTCAAGCTTTACAGTTTTACAGAATAACTGAAGTTGTAGATTTACACTTTGAACCTGAAATTGTCTCCACTGTCTGTAAAATGAGTGAACCATTCCCTGAAAGATTGTCCCTTTAACACATATTCATTGAACCCCCACCCCATGCCCCTCTTTTCCTGTCTTTACTCCTTAGGAACTTAGGAATGTCTAATTTCACAATATCTAATGGTTGCCTTAGGAGCCACCATACCTCTCTTAGCTGTTTTGTTGGTGGTGGTTATTTGGGGTAATTAAAGCTAGGTATTGTTATTTGTTTGTTCAATGACTGTGTATGTAGGAAATAAAAAACAAAGCAAGAGCCCTTCTGGAATAAATAAGTTGATTTTTTTTTTTTTTTTTTTTTTTTGGTCACTGGTAAGCTGCCCTTATGAGCACTCTGGCTCTTTTCTCTGGCTGAGGTATCCAGGGTGGCCCACCAGGGCTGAAGTTATGACTCAAGCTCTGTGTACTGAGCAATAGACTCTTATACTGAATAGAATGACGTGAAGCAATAAGCCAGATCCTGGGTGTGTGCTGGAAATACTCCACCCCTGTTCTGAATTGTCAGCAATGAATAACCATCTAAAGTCTTCTTGAAGGTCTGTAGCGAGAATTTTCCTATGGCATGCAAGTAATAACTGTAACAGTAGTGAACACTTGTTTACTGTTTGCTAAGCATTTATTTAATATATATGATATATATATATATTGACTCATTTAATTTACACAACCACCCTGTGAGGATGATACAGGTGAGGAAACTGAGACACAGTAGGTTGAGTGACAAAGCCAAGATTGGAACTAAGGGGTCTGGATCGAGAGTTGGCTTTCTTTGTGTCTTTGTTTATTAAGAAGGTTTTTAAAATTACATAAAATGGGTGAGATCAGGACAGAGGACACGGATTGCCTGGGTTTTAGAATTTTTTTCCACTGCTGCTTACTAACTCCATAACTTCAATTATTAGACCTCTTTGGATCTCGGTGAACACATTCTATAATTGAAGATGTTGGTTACTTCCAACCTTTATTCTCATTGAGCCTTTGGATCATAGATTTAGAAGATGCCTTAAATATCTCTAATCCAACAGTGATTTTTACCTCGATGGTGGTCAGAACCATCTGGAGAGTTTTGAAAATGTATAAAATCCTGAGCCTTATCCCAGATCAAATGAACCAAATTTTGAGGAGTGAGGCCTTGAATTCTTTTATTTATGTATTAAATTCTTAGTGTTTAAATCTACTTGAGGAATCTGATATGTTTGAGACCCACTGATTTAGTTCATTTTACCTCAGTGCTACAATTCTTTCCATATCATCTTTCTTCTCTTTATTAGGGAAGATGTTAAATGTATAAAAAAATAGAGAATAAAATAATAAACCCATCATTAGCTTCAAAAATGATCAACTCATGACCAATCCCATTTCAGTTTTACCCCCACCCACTTCATAGCATTCTTGGCAGGTGATGGCAGCCTTATTTCTCTTTAAACACCTCCACAGATGGAGATCTCACTACCTCCTCAGACTGCTAGTATTAGAGTCCTTTGAACTAAAAGTGACAGAAACCCAACTCTTACTTAAATAAGAGAGACCACCTTTTAGAATGCTACTAGGATATTTCACAAATCTAAGAAAGAGTTGAATGACCAAGTTGTGATGATAAGAGTATCATAAGCCTCAAGAATATCTGGAACTCTGGGGGCGCCTGTGTGGCTCAGTCAGTTGAGTGTGTGACTTTTGGTTTCTGCTCAGGTCATGACCCCAGGATTGTGGATCAAGCCCCATGTAAGGCTCCACACTCAACTTGAAGTCTGCTTGGGATTCTCTTTTTTTTTTTTTTTTTTTAAAGATTTTTATTTATTTATTTTGAGACAGAGAGAATGAGAGACAGAGAGCATGAGAGGGAGGAGAGTCAGAGGGAGAAGCAGACTCCCTGCCGAGCAGGGAGCCCGATGCGGGACTCGATCCAGGGACTCCAGGATCACGACCTGAGCCGAAGGCAGTCGCTTAACCAACTGAGCCACCCAGGCGCCCTGCTTGGGATTCTCTTTCTCCCTCTCCCTCTGCCCCTCCCCACCCTTGCACTCACACATCTCTCTCTCTCTCTCTCTCCCTCTCAAATAAATAAATAAATCTTTAAAAGGAAGGATATCTGGAACTTAGAACACAAACACCTCTGTTTTCCCCTCTCACTTCTCCCTCTTCTCTTTTTCACCTGTCTTCTCTTTCACTCCTCTGAGTGCTAGCGTTATTTGTTTTTTCTTGCTTTATGCATCAGTCTACTCCTCTTGGTGGGAAACCCTTCTCTAGTATTACCTCATAAAGTTTCTGCCATAGGCAGCCTGACTGTTCCTCACTCCTAAGTTCCAAAATCCCAGGGAAAGGACTCATCGACCTGAATTGGGTCAGGTGCAACTTTCAAGATATTTCAGTGATAATCATGAGGGAATGGGAAGCAATTCCCTAGAAGAGGTGGTGGGGGAGCTAAGGTGCTTAAACTCTTTTTCTGCCACCTATAATATGTCCAAGATTTTTTAGACTTTACTGACTACTGGAAATGTCTCCCTTATAGAAGGTTGACCTCTTCCTTCTTCTAACTTCTACCACTGGGTCTTTTTCTCCCCTCTGGAAATACACAGACCAAGTCTATTTCTTTTTTCACATGATGTGATTTGAAAACAACTCTCAAATCCCTCACTTAATCTTCTCTCCCCAAGGCTAAACAGCCCTGGGTCCTTCAACATTCCCTGGCCTGACATGATTTTGAGTCTTTTTTTGTCTTGGTCACTCTTCTCTGGTTTGGCTCCAGTTTGTCACTTAAAAGGTGGCACTCAGAATTGAAGGCAATAAATGTTCCAGATGTGCATAGGCCTGCAGAATCAAGAGCAGAACGAAGCAACCCCCACACACCACACATGTGCATACATGTACACTGCGGACAGGACACTGTCTTCGTGGCCCCAGCTTGCACTCTTCTTCTGGAACCTCAAAATGCTCAGTTAATGTCAGGTTTGTGGTCAACTGAACCCCAGATCTCTTTATGGGAATGGCTGTTAATCTAGCAATCCTCCCCCCTCCCACTTTCCCCAACCCTTTTATTGAATCCAAAGTATTAATCCTGGATTTTAAATACATCTTATTAGTTTGGCCTGATTATCCCAGGCTGTCAGAATCTTTTGGAATCTTTACTTTGCTCTCTCAAATATTATGTCTCCCTCTTAGCTCTCCCAGCTACAAGTATGATAGCAGGTCCTCTTCATCTTCAAGCCATTCATAAAATGTTGAAAGGAACTGGTCAGAATCCTGGGACACAGACCCACTGTTGGGGATCCCTTTCATGTCCGTGTGGCTCCATTTCTCAGCTTCCTTTGCATTGACTATTTAGCCACCTTACTGAGCTAAGGTTCACAATTCCTTATTCATAGTTCTGAATTAAAAAATTAAATGAAATTAAATTTAAAATTCTCTCCTCAACAAAATACTAGCAAATCAAATCTAATAGCACATGAAAAGGATTATATACCATGACTAATTGAGATTTATTCCAGGAAAGCAATGGTGGTTCAACATTAAAAATAAAAAAATCCATGTAATAACATTACATTAGTAGAACAAAGGAAAAATAACTCACATGGTCATCTCAACTGATGCAGAAAAGCGTTTGAAAAATTCAGCACATTTCCATGATAATAACTGTCAGAAAACTCAGAATAGAAGGAAACATCCTAAAAAAGAAAACCAAAACCAAAACAAAACAAAACAAAAACAAATGAAGGAAACATCCTAAACATTATACAGGGAATTTATGAAAAATCCACAGCTAACATCATATGGAATGGTGACAGACTGAAAGCTTTCCCTTTAAGATCAGGATACCTACTTTCACCACTATTATTCAACATTGTACTGGAAGTTCTAGCCAGAGCCATTAGATAAGAAAAAGAAATAAAAGGCATCTAAATTGGATAAAAAGAAGTAAAATTATGTCTATTTACAGATGACATGATCCAGTACATATATATATAAAAAAACTTTGAAGAATCCATAAGAAAGCTATTAGAGCTAATAAATGAATTCACAAAGTTTTAGGGTACAAAATCAACACTTAAAAAATTGTGTTTCTGTACATCAAAAATGAACAATCTGAAAAGAACATTAAGAAAATAATTCCATTATGATAGCATTGAAAATAATAAAATACCTGGGAATAAATTTAACCAAGGAGATAAAAGACTTATACTAAAAATTATAAAATATCAATGAAAGTAAAGAAGACCCAGATAGATGCAAAGACATCCATCTTTATGGACAGAAAGACTTAATATCATTAAGAAGACAATACTATCCAAAATGCTCTTCAGATTCAATGCAATCTTTATCAAAATTCCAACAGGTTTTTGTTGTTATCACAGAAATTGAAAAGCTGATATTCAACTTCATATGGAATTGCAAGAAGCTTCAAAAAGCCAAAACAATCTTTGGAAAGAAGAACAAAGATGGAAGATTCACACTTCTCAATTTCAAAATGTAGGACAAGGTTACAGTAAAAAACAGTGTGGTACTGGCATAAGGATGATATTTAGACCAATGGAATAGAATTCAGAATCCAGAAATAAACCCACCTATAGCCAGTTGGGTTTTGACAAGAGTACCAAATACTCATTGCCACTCAGTGGTGAAAGAATAGTCTCTTTAACAGATGGTGCTGGGACAATTAAATTTCTACATGCAAAAGAATGAAGTGGGACCCTACATCACATCATATACAAAAATTAACTCAAACTGGGATCAATAATAGAAATATAGTGGCTGAAACCATAGAACTCTTAGAAGAAGAAAAAAGAAGGGTAAATATTCATGACCATGACCTTACATTTGGCAGTAGATTCTTAGATATGACATCAAAAGCATGAGCAACAAGAAAAAATAGATAAATTGGACTTCATCAAAATTTAAAACTTTTGTGCACCAGAGGGTATAATGAAGACTGAATAGACAGCCTACACAATGGGAGAAAATATTTTCAAATTACATACATGATAATCACATAGTCTAGTATCCAGAATATATACAGAACTCTTACAACTCAACAACAAAAGGCAACTCAATTTAAAAATAGGCAAAGGATGTGAATAGACATTTCCTGAAAGAAGATATATAAATGGCCAGTAAGCATTAGTCATTAGGGAAATGCAAATAAAGACCACAATGAGATTCCACTTTACACCTGCTAAGATGCCAATAGCAACAACAACAAAGTAACTAGTATTGGTGATGATGTAGAGAAATTAGAACCCTCCTACATTGCTGCTAGGAAATATATAATGGTTCAGTCACTGTGGAAAACAGACTGGCAGTTCTGCAAAAACAGAATTCCATAAAAACATGGAACTAATTTAAAAAGCTAGACATGAAATTACCATATGGTTCTGCAATTCTACTCCTAAGATATTTACCCCTAAGAGTTGAAAAGAGGTGTTCGAACAAATACTGGTACATGAATGTTCATAATAGCATTATTTATGATAGCCAAAAGGTGGAAAACCCAAATGTCCATCAATGGGTTTGTCCATAAACAAAATGTGGTATATACATAATGAAGTTCTGACACATGCTACAACATGGAAGAACATTGAAAACATCATGCTAAGTGAAGTTAGACAAACAGACACAAAAGGACAAGTATTGTATGGTCCCACTTACATGAACTCTCTAGAAAAAGCACATTTATAGAGGCAGAAAGTAGAATGGAATTTACCAGGGGCTGGGGAACAGAGGAATGGAGAGTTATTGCTTAATGGTTACAGTGTTTTCTGTTGAATGGGATAGTGCAAATGTTTTGGAAATAATAGTGTTGGTTGTACATTATGAATGTATGTAATGCCACTGAATTGTAGACTTAAAAATGGTTAAAGTACTTAAAATTTTGTTTTACTATAATTTTAAAAAATTGATAATTTGATATGCAAAAAATCCATTGAATTGTACACTTTAAGTGGTGAATTGTATGGAATGTGAATTATATCTCAATAAAGCTGTTTAAAAGAACCCTGGGGGGGTATCTGGCTGGTTCAGTTGGGGGAGCATGTGACTCTTGATCTCAGCATCATGAGTTTGAGCCCCATGTTTGGGATAGAGATTACTTAAATAAATAAAAAAAACTTATGAAAAACATTTTTTTTTAATTTGCAGCAAACTAATTTGGGGACAAAACATGATGTGAACTGATACGAGGTTATTAATAGTTCTTTTTTTAAAATCATACTCAGCATAAAGAATAGTATTTTTTTTTCACAGAAATATTAACACATTTGATTCAGGATGCCAATCCAGATCCTGCTGGGGAGTGTTATATAATATATATGTCTATGTATTTTTTTTTTCAAAAATTTGAAGAATTCTGATTTCTCAAAACATCTAACCACATGGCTTTCAAATAAAGGATTAGGGACTTATTCCAGCTAGTTTCCATGTCTCAGTGTCTACAGGGATGAAAGGAAAATCCTTTGGCAAATGCTCATCTGAGACCTTGAGGAAGCTGTAGAGCACCAGGAACAATTAGAGCTGTAATTCCATTCCAAGTATTTACTTAGAGGAAATGAAAACATATGTCCACAAAAATATTTATACAAGAAAGTTCAGATCAGCTTTACTCATAATAGCCCCAAACTGGAACCAACCCAACTATTCATCAACAAGAACTTTATGGTAATGGATTGTGGTATATCCATATAATGACATACTGTTCAGTAATAAAAAAGAATGAACTCCTGGTACATGTAACAACATGGATGAATCTCAAAGGCAAGTGAAAGAAGCCAGACAAGAAATAGTACGTACTATATTCCATTTTTTTTGAAGATCAAGAGTAGGCAAAACTAAGCAACAGCATAAGAAATCAAAAAAATTATTGTCTTTGGGTGGGGAATGGGAATAGGCTGGTGGGAACAGGAAGGAGCTTCCTAAAGTGTTGGCAATGCTTTTTTTTTTTTTTTTTTTAATTTCATGGGTGTATTCACTTATCCAGATTAAGTGAACTGTACACTCAAGATCTGTGCATTTTGATGTATGCAGTAATGTCTCAAAACACACAAGAAATACATGGATAAGATAGAAAAGAAAAAAGAAAAGGATCCACTTCAGAGACTTGTTGAAAATAATGGAAAATATATATGTAAAGGTCTTAGCAAATGTCCGTCTGGCACACATAAAGTGCTCAAAATCTGTTGGTTTTAATATTAGGCTGAGGACCTCCCCCTAGTTTGTAGTCCAGTTATCCGGGCACAAAGTTTTTTTAGGTATTCACTTGTAAATGTGCACATTTTGCTTTGACCCTATCTTTTGCCCCATTTTAATCATTCACGCATTAATGTGTCAATTTTAATATTACAAAGCAGAGGCCTAGAGAGGGCACCAGTGACTGACAGACATTATGGTCACACATAATTGGTAGAAAAAAAGATTTTCTTTAGGCTCATTTAAGAGATCTTAATGATAGGAGAAAGAGAACAACATTTTGGGGGGCTCAGTAAAATTCACATCTCCTACAATTACACGAAAAATTGCTAAGATTTATAGATCCCTCTAAGTTTTACAAAACTAAAAGGAAGCTAACTCTCAGAGAAGTTAAGTGATTTGCCTAATACCACACAGCTAGAAAAGGGGGAGAAATTAGACCTTAAGTCCATGTTGTTTTCATTATCTTGTGAGTGCTTAACCAGGACTCCGTTAACCTCAGGTAACTCCCTGAAATTTGGATTTTGGGGAGAGGGGAGGAGGTCTATAGCTTTCAACAGATTTTCAGATGTCTCCATAACTTAAAAAAGAAAAAAACATGCCTTTGTAAAATAGAATAATTGAAATCTAAATATGCAGAAACTTTAATTACCAAGAATTTTTGATCTTCAATTTTAGAAGAAAGGGCAAATACCAGGCAAATAAACTGATACGGGGGTTTTATTCCAAAAAGTGACACACTCAACTCTGCCCCCTGCACCTTGCATGCCAACATCAACAGCAGGGACTGTAACAAAACATACTCCATCATCAACTGGAGCATCCTGGATTCCCTCAAGTGTTTCAGGTAATTGAGGTTTTACTATCTCAGTAATATTTAAGATAATTACACTTCTTTTTTAAAAGAATAAGTGAAGCCAATATGAATACTGGTTGCTAAGTCTCCTCTGCAGGAAGTAATTGGAGACTTATCAATTTCATACTTCTGGGAATCATGGGGGATAGGAGCTGAAGAAAGCTACACTCAAAGGAATGTAGACCTTCATTTTCAAGGGAAAATAGGATTTACACAGCTTTTGGCTCTACACGTCTCCATTTCAATATATTTGAATATGGAATATTCCCAAGCTTCTCGTGCTGATGAAATAAATGTACTAGAAGCCTGTTGTATCTTCATTGCTTGTCATGAGCTGTTGAGTCTCTGGATCTACTAGATACCTGTGTAGTGAAAGAAATACTCAGGGGGTCCTCACTGATTAGTTCCAAGCTCTGTAATACTATGCCTTTCAAAAAGTCCTCTTGAGCATAGCTGAGTACATAAAATAGCTTTTTCTATCCTATTGACTATAATCTGGCAGCTGTGGGAATTTGCTTTTTCAACATGGAGAGAACAGTTAGTTACAGCTTTACAAGGCCAAAATAGGAACAAAACCTCAAGTTCACTTTTAATGTCATACATGATAATAATGAAAATATCTCCTGACTGCCTTGCTCCCAAGAAAAAATAATCAAACCAAGTGTGGCATCCTTAATGGAGTGTCACTGGCATTGAAAGAAGTAGGACTATTTGTTACAGATCTGGTTCTCCATAGAGTCTTGTCTAAACTTTATTAAGAGATAACTATGATTATGAGATTGTCCAATGAATTCTAAGGAATTTTTTTTACTCTTATAAAGTGTTTTAATTTTGTTCATTCATGACCTTTCATATGACCTAATTATAAGTGGTCAGAAAACAAAAAAGGTCATTTTTCTTCATAATCCAAACATGCAGGCTCTAGTTTTCAGGCTGAGATGTTAGTAAATTAAACGTCTTCCTTAGAATCACAGGCTTGGTTTCTATCAGTGGCCATCGACAGTGCTTTCTTGCCTCTTGTAGGTTCCTCAAGACCTCATCAACAGGCAGAACTGCTGGGCTTTGATTAGCCAATAATAATTTAGTAGCTAAAGTAGGCAGACTTATTAGGTATTGTCAGAAACTAGAATAATGGCCACACACAAATCCAAACCATCTGGTCTATAATAGAGTATGTCCTTCTATAGGTTATATCTTGCTTTTGCAGTAATAAATTATTCTATCACATTCCCAATAAGGAGCTGGAGAGAGGAGGTCAGGTGACCCTGAAATGTCTGATTTAATTCAAGATTCAGTCTCTGCAGCTCCATATTCTATCACTATCTCCAAAGTAAAGGGGTATTCTTTTCTTTTTCCTGCTGGCCTGACAACTAGGAATGTTACCCGCTGAGTTATAGGGACGGTGGAAGCATTAGTCAAGCCCTGTTCATATGAGCAGGTGGCAGGAAAGAGAGAAGGGGTGTAGATAATCTAGGAGAGTGGTTCCAAAACCTGACTGATTATTAGAATCACATGAACTTTTTTAAGTCACAGACTCCTGAGACCTGAGCGTGGACTTCAGTGGGCTTGGAGTGGATCCTGGTGTACTGGTCAAGCTTTCACGAAGGTAGCAAACCACCTCAACGTCTGGTAGCTCACATAAACATTTGTGCTCATGTTTCATGAGAGCTGTGGGGCTGCTGTGGCTCTGTTGGGCATGCCTGGGCTTGACCTAGAAGCATGTGTATTCTCATTCCAGAACCCAGACTGAAGTAGGATCCACTAACTAGGGCATGCCATTCTCATAACTGAGGCCAAAAGCTCAAGGGGGTGTCAAGCCAAACCATGCCAACACATCTAAGGTTTCTACATTGGTGTGGCATGCATCACACCCACTTATAACTCATTGACTAAGGCAAATCTAGGGCCATGCCCAATATTTACGGGGTGAGGATTAAATATCACCTACAGGAAAGTATGGCATATGGGGCAGGCTGAGTGAGGGTGACAAGGGAGACATAATTGTGAACAAGCAGTACAGCTTATCACACCTATGAATATACAATTTTTAAAAGTTCCTCAAGCAATGTTAATGAGCCCCCAATCACTGGTATTTCACGGGAAAGGCATAGCCCTTTAAGTGCCTGCTATGACAACTGAGCATCCATTAGTAGCTTCTTCAGGAGAGTGCTTGAACTATGTAACAGGTTACCAACCACTCATTTCATCAACAGACAGGTGTACCCAACATATAATGAAATCTGATGCTTATGTAAGCCTTAGCAGCTTTTGCAAAGTACATTTCTATCATTCTTTTCATGTAATCTTCATAACTCTTTCATTAAGTGGCTATTGTTATTATCACTTTACCAGCATCAAAACCTCACTTGGGGAGATTAAATGTCTGATGGCACATATCTAGAAAAGAATGAACCTGGACTTACCCCATGCCTAAGTCCAGCTCTCTTTCTTGTACAATGGATGTCCTGGGTGCCAAGCCCTGTTATTGCTATTACTTCCTCTCCAAGATATGCTTGCACGGTATTGGGATCCAGGATGTACATTTTAATTAAGTCGTTCATCTGGCATATTGATTAAGCAGCACAATCCAAGCACCATTCTAGGCACTGGGGAAGCAACGTGAGCAAAACGGACAAAAAATTCCTGCTTCCAGCTTAGCTAGGAGGGACGGTGTTAAACAATTAAGCACATAAACTTATGTCACATGATGACAATTGGAACATAGGTCAGGTGAGGACAAATGCCAGGAGGAAAGGTAACAGGTGTTTGGCATGGTCAAAGTCAGCCATGGTAAGATATAACAGGAAGTTAAGTCCTTTTTAAGAAGTTAGGAAAGATTAAACAGTTTTGATCCTCAGATTTCATCAGAGGGCAAATATTTCCAGAACTTCCTCAGATCACTTTCCTGCTTCAAATACAAACAATAAACTCACATTGATTTTTATGGCATAACCTTGTTTCTTTTGACAGGTCCATTACTGAAATTTGGTTCTTATTAAAATAATCCATTTGACTATTCCAAAACTTTTAGTGAGGAGGAATAGTAGAAGTAAATACAAATGAGCACATTTTTCTTCTAAGCTTCTTACAAACTGAAAGGACATCAAAATTATTGCATTGCATCTACACTCAGAATAAAGAACATCTATTATAATGATAAGACAGGTATCTGGAAGCATTTTTTGTTTTAATAAAGTGAATGCCCATAGATGGCATACTCACTACCTGCTTATTTCTATTAGGACCTCTGTTTCCTTGAGAAAAACGAAGGAATGACATCACCTTTGGATTCTGCTTTCATTCATCCATTCAACAGATATAAATTGAGCACCTGCTATGTGCCAGATATACATCTACATGCTGGACATCGACAAAACAGACCAAATGCCTTGCCCTTTGGAGCTAATATTCCAGCTAAATGGAGACAGACAATTAACAAAATTGTTTGCTTGTTTGATGGAGGCACGTGGGGTCTTAGGAAGAAAAGTCCAGACATGCAATTGCCATAAAGCCCTGAGGTCATCCGCAGGCAGGAAGCCGCTGAATGTTTCAGCACTTAGGCCTTGTTACCACTGACACAGTTGTTAGGTGTGGGCCCCATGCATGTCCCACACTGGCAAGTGGGTTGGGAGATGTTGAGCTTTAAGCCTTCTGGCCCCAATGTGGATCATCTGTCAGGCGGTATTTCTGTCTAACTCTCAAATATGGTTATGGGCCTTCTAAAGGGAGTGGGACATGATCAATTTGTTTGAAGGGACATCATGGGGCCACAGCTGGAAATGAGCACATTAAGAGTGACAGAATCTTGGCAGTCACAGAGGCTGAGACTTTGAGTCTTGCTTTTCAACCAAACCAAGTGGGATGGCTGAACATTCATTAGGAAGAAACAGCCTTCCTCACACTGTGGCTCTCACATTGCGTCATCTCCTCTCCCCAACAAGGACTGAAGAGGGCAACTCCAAGTTTCCAGTTTATCAATGTATCAAAGTGGGATTGGTCAGCTTTAACTACAGAAGTGGAATTTGAGAGTCTGAAAAATATATCATAAAACCATTAATAATTTTAGTGTGTTTATTTTTTTGTAAGATTTTTATTTTTAAGTAATCTCTACACCCAACTTGGGGTTTGAACTTACAACCCAGAGGTCAAGAGTCCCATACTCTACCGACTGAACCAGCCAGGTGCCCCTAGTGTGTTTACTTCATTATGAGTAGCTTTAATCATTCAATAAAGAACACATAAACAGGAGAAAATTCTGTAGATGCCTTATGTTAAAAATTAACAAACTTTAACCAAGAGCTCATTCTGTAAACTATATGCCTAAAGTCTAGCCATTAACTTAGTGAGAAAAAAAATAATGTTGGGGAATTGTCTCTGCAGTTGGTAATTTTACATTGCAGGCAGAAGGATCCTAATATCTGGAATATCTGGAATATTCAATTGGATGCAGTTATTAAATGCCTGCTTTGTGCCATGCATCGTGCTAAGAGATTTACATACAACACATTCAAGCTTCTCTAAGCTTTATGAATCAGTGCTATCATCACCTATTTGACATCTAGGAAGGTGAGATTCAGAGTATTCAAATCATTTGCCCAAGAGCACAGCTGAGTTTCAAGCCCAGGTCTGTCTGGCTCCCAAACTGATGTGTTCTTTTCACTATTTCAAACTGAATAAAGTCCTATTTTTATTTTGCAGTGGCAGAAACCAAGGACCTGGCCACGCTTCCTCTCTAGCCAGCTCTTTATTAAAGACCAAGGGCTAATGGCAATCTTTTGAGGGTGGGATTTCAGGGCAGTTTCACTTTGTTTCTTTTCTATATTACCTTTGTAATAATAAGAACATAAGTTGATAAGTTGTACTTTCAAAGTTATACAACAAGACTCAATGTCCTGAAATCTTTCCTGTCCTCTCTCCCCTTTCCAATGCTATTTGATCTGGGCCCAGGAAAACCCATGTACTATTGATTAGAGGACTCATGGTTTAACCACTAAGGAGCCAGGGGCCTAAAGATGGCTTGGATCGCAAATCTTCAGAAGACTGTTGCTGAAATGGACCATGCTGAGAGGTTGTGGGGTTTCTTTGCCCAATGGCTTTAGAGGAAAGGAGGAGCAACTATCCTGGTAACTCAGGAATTCACACAAGGGCAGGACTGAATGTTCCCTTACCTGTAAAATGGAGATAGCATCTTGTCCTAAAATTGTAGTGTGGACTAAATGGAATAAGATATACAGAATAATTACCATAGTTCCTGACATATAGTAGGAGCTTAGCTAATGCCACTTCTGTTCTGTCACTGACCAACGGATTAGTCCTTTCTAAGGAGAGAGATCTGTTTCCTGCAAAGCTCTCCATCCTCATACCCTGTGATGGCTCAAAATTGCATCAAACTGAATTGGATTTTAATGTTAACCTTTGTGAGTTAAAAGTTCACACAAATGAAAAAAGGCCAAAGAGGTAAGAGATCAGGGGCATTTTATTATCTCCTTGTCTCTGTCCTGCAGATGGGCCCTGAAACTGTTTGGCTTCAATCCCCTTTTTATTTTCTAAGACTTTGTCACTTTGCTAAATACTCAGATGTTTCACTGGAGCAGGGTTATTTTGTGAGTGAAAACCCTCAAAGCAAAGACAGTTCATATGACCGTATAGAGACCCCACTATTAGTCAAAACAACACTTTGGATCATTCTAATTAGTTATTTACTTAAAGTTCCTCATCTTCTTTCTATGACTATAGATAGTCTCTGGGGAGCATGACTTGTTTTTTCCTTATGGCCGTTATTATATTAGGTTACTCAAGTTAACGTATTGCATCAGGAATGTTCCACTTGCTAAACTTTTTGAGGGTTTCTTCAATTCAATAACATATTCATCAGCTAAATGCAAAGTATTCTAAAGAGCTTTTGTTGTTCCTTTTTGTATTTCTCCCTGGACTCCGAAGTGAAAATATATGCTCGATTAATAATACCATTGTAAGGTTCTTTGGAGGAATCTATAACTGTCAGAAAGGTGCTTCCTGAGGGCTTGGGGAGTTCAGCTTGATTTCTTCTAAATGTCCAAAAAGCTCACAAAGGCGCCATTCTGATTCAGCTTGCCCATCTGTGCGCTTTTCAGAGAGGAAAAGTAAAGTCAAGAGATGAAAGAAAAAAGGGATGAGGGAGGGAATTAAGAGAGGATAGAGAAGGCTCGGAGGCAATGAGGGAAGAGATGGAAACAGGACAGACCCAGCAATGGGTGCATCCCAAGCCCCTGGAAACCCTCCTGGCATGATGAATGGAATCCCTTTTCATGTACCTGGCAAACCATGTCCTTCCTGAGCTCCATGACTGAGCTGCTAAGGATCAAAATTGCCTGTGAATAACAGAGTCCCAAAATTACCCACACAGCACTTCAGCTATGGGAAGAAAATTAGCTGCTTTATTTCTTCATACCTGATTTGACTTTTTTCATGAGTCCTTCACCGGCTTGAGTAGCAAGAAAACAACTCTATTTAGTCTAATTTAGTTTTAAAGTTCCGTTCAACCATTTATAAAGAATCTTTAGATCCACTAGTTTTTCTGCTCAGTTCTTTGGAGCTCTTGTTTCCCTTTCTTGTCCCCCTCTCTGGGTCCCATGGCCCATGGCAGTGGGGGGAAGGGAGCTCTTGGATTTGCACTTGTGCTTGGGTGTGAGGTGCCTGTGTCTGCCGAGGAATGCTTGGCACCACCCTCTGCCTGGCGTTCACAGCTGGCGCCGGCAGCTGACATCTGTGGCTGAGGTACTTGTGGGCTATTTCTGCTTGACTTGCTCAGAGTCCAGGGCCCCTCCCCAAAGACTTACCCCCACTCCCCACCCCGCTACTGTTGATGAAGACCCCTTTGAGTCTCTGCCATATCTGCAACCTCTGGCCCCAGCTGTCAACCTTGGTACTGATGTTGTAGGCTCATCTCAGCCTCCACCCCAGCAACCTATGGCAGGTCTGTGGCTTCACGAATGAGCGTCCATGCCATATGAAAACAGGGGAAGTTCAGGCCCACAAACCAGTCCCTATTCCAACCTGAACATCCCACTCCACACTCTAAATTATGTAGGGCCCCTCATATAGTTTCAGGCTCAGTTGTCACCATCCAAAACAAAGGGTGGGTCAAAAGTTTTTGTGCTCTCACTGTGCTCCCAACCTATTCACTGCTGCTGCTCACCCGATGGGGCTCTGAAGACCTAGAGAAGAGACATTAAAATAGCTATATTCTTCTTTACCTCCCTTCCCTCATTGCCCTATCATCCTCTCTGCACAATCCCTTAGGCCTAGAGGGGGCGAACTTTTCTTTGAGGTCTCCTTCTTCTCTGCATAACATAAAATTGTGTAATGTTTCACCAGGACTAGCCTCGATATGTTAAGTGGGCACCAGAATAATTTAGAAAATTCTGCCTCCATAATGCCTGCTTTCTTTCTTTTTTTAATCTTTCATAATGTGCTTATAATTCTTTTTTTAATTTTTAAAAATTTTTAAAATTAGCATAATGTATTATTTGTTTCAGGGGTACAGGTCTGGGATTCATCAGTCTTATACAATTCACAGTGCTTACCATAGCACATATCCTCCCCAATGTCCATCACCCAGCCACCCCATCCCTCCCACCCCCCACCACTCCAGCAACCCTCAGTTTGTTACCTAAGATTAAGAGTCTCTTATGGTTTGTCTCCCCCTCTGGTTTCATCTTGTTTCATTTTTCCCTTCCTGCCCCTATGATGCTCTATCTTGTTTCTCAAATTCCTCATATCAGTGAGATCATATGATAGTTGTCTTTCTCTGACTTATTTCACTTAGCATAATACCCTCTAGTT